>NC_044979.1:43963131-44158131 GCF_008728515.1 Papio anubis | reverse complement strand
TCTACTTTTTTTTTTTTTTTTTTAGAAAAAAAAATGCAAAAACTGATTTTCTTGAAAAAAAAAATGAACTGTTCTTTCTATAATGGCTTTGCCCATTTAAAAAATGTGGCTCTTAAGGGTTCATGAAATGACTGAATATGAGGATACATGTCCTGTAGAAAGCAAATGCGCCTCATATACTGCCAAAAATAGTGTTAGTTTCATTAATGTGAATTTTCCAGCATTCAGTAGTTGTAATGTTAGAAACAATTGCTGGTCAAGTTCAACTTGTTGCTATTGTTTTTAATTTGCACAGGAGTAGTATCAGAAATTAGTGTCACTGCTTGTATCTAGCTGAATTTTAAACAACAGAACATTAGTTTTTTATGTTGGTGCCACCAACTGTAAATGACATAAGTTAGTTATTACAAAACACAGTAATTAGACTGTTGCAACCATCTAAAACCTTAGGCTTCCAGTCTGTGCTGTTAGTGTTAAGATGTAAAGTGCAATCCTAAGCTAACATTATCTGTGCAAGCACCATAGAAACATTTGCATATCTGCATAGATCTTACAACTGTACTCTTTACCTCCTTGTGATAAAGCTTTGTCTACCTGCAAACACAGTCAAAGGCTACAGCTGCAAACCAAAGCCAACTCTAACCATGGCCAAGAGCTCAAGGACAGAAGCAGCCACATGCTTTGGTCAGCCTTCTGTAACTTCAATTAGTACAAAGGAACCTTTTCCATGAACTACCTGCTGTTTTCTGATGACCTCTGGGATCTTTTCATTTAGCCCTAAACAAAGAAACAAAATATGACAAAAACCACAACTAAAAAAAGTTAATTCAGTCACAGAGTAATCTTCTGAGGCCAAAAGTCCATCTAAATGCAATGAAGATTTGCTTTCATTAAAGACAGAGGTGAGGACAAAATCTGCAGTGGAAGTTATGATATGCTAGAAAGCAACAAATGTGGATCACTGACCAAAACGATTATGTACTTGATGCAAATGCAGATTGCATATTGTTATATATATAGTACTTTGTGTTTTTGTTTTCCCTCATTCAGTCAGTTATTTTCAGTGGTGAATACATGTTGTTAGAAGATGTCTTGTACGGTCTTAATCTTTGTTGTGTACTATTTTTTTATAGTCTTAAGTTATAATGAAAAAACAAAAAGTAGGAACCAAACATAAAAGGTCTAGTAAAGCCAAAAATTAATTTCATATTGATTTTAAAGTGATCTAGCTGAGTTTTTACACTGAAAGCAAAGATTATAGCAATTGTAGTCCATGGTATTTATTTTCAGTCAAACCAAAGTTACATATAATTCTGCCTCTGCTTATACGGGATATTAACACTAACAATACACTCCCTTCAAAGACTTGCACAGGCCAAATTGTTGGAATGCTGGTTTTCTTGACAACTCCAAACCCCAAAACTATGATACTGAGTAATGGTGTAGTTGAAAATAGCATAGTCAGATGTTTGCTTAAAACCTAGAAACTTAACGTGTTGCTTTTCATGTGCTGTGCCAAGTCTTGATAATACTTTTTCCCCCAACCAAGGGACCTCATAACCTGATTATGGTTATTGCTTTACAAACAGTTTTGAGAGAAGGTGGCTGCTAGAGCTTAACATATGTACCAGTTCCATGTGATGGAACCGGTTCTTGCAAACTAAGCTCATCATTGATTCTTTGCTGAAGTCAGCAAATAGAGTTAGAGAGATACCCAGTCATCTATCACACCAAATAAAAGGACATAACGGCTTTCAAAAGGGTTTTCCCACTTACCCAAAAGGCTTTCTGAAAGCTTCTACCTCTGCAAAAAAAAAAAAGAAAAAAAAAAAAAAGAAAAAAATTAGAACAATTATGGCAGATTGCATGAAACGTGAGAACGTCACAGTAACTGCTACTTTTCATTATGTTTGTCTTTGGGTCATGATCAATGAACCGGAAGTTTACAATATGGTATTAAAAGAAAGATGGGTATGGTGAAAGATGGTTTTCAGTCATCTAGGATCCTACTGTAAGGATTATCTGAAAGGAAAAATGGGTCTTTTCAGGTGCATGTTCAAAAGGCTATGATGGACTGGAAGTAACTGTGAGAGTTGTACCATCAGGAGGGTGGCCTAAGACTACAATGCTAAAGTATGCATACCTCAGTTAGAAAACTTTTGAAAGGAAGTCTCAGCCACAGAATGCATATACCTGTAGAGTTTTGCATGGGTTTTATATGAATACAATTTTAAAAAATAGCTGCTTGCACATTATACCAGAAAAACCTCCAAAACTGCAATTGCTTTGAAAATAGATTTTAGGTTTTTTGGAGTTTTCTGAAATGCTTGGTCTGTATTTTGATAATTGTGCATATTATGTAAAAATGTTGGTGGACCCATAAATGACCAGACTTTTTCTAAGAAAAATGTTGCTTTAATGCATTTCATGAATTTTTACTCTTATATCATTGCTTGCTAGTAATAGCAAATCTGCTTTTCTGCATCTGCTTTGCGTAGCTATTGTAAGGCTTTGAACTAATGTATGTATTTATTGCTTGAACTTCTGTGCATACCTTATAAAGCATAATGTCTGACAATTTAAATGGCTCATGTATTCTTGCTTCTATCATAAGCTGATTATGGGGACTATGATCTTTTGTATACAGCAAATTTTAAACTGTAGCACAAACATCTGTTTATGTATTGGTGGAATATACCTGTTTTATTTATCTTTTTTGAGGTAAACTAATTTTTGATACTTTTCATTACTGTGTACTATGTTCATACTTTGAATTCTCTGACGTTAGAAGTCATGGTTGAGAATTGTAACAGCTGTTATTCGTTCTGTATTCATGGCTTTCACTGCTGAATAAAATAAAGGACCAAACCTAGGATTTGAAAGAAAACTGTCTACCTCTAACACCAGGGAGTTATCAGATTTTATTTTACATAGTTTTAGTCTACAAAGACACAATTGCTTAAACCTAGTGGGCTTAAGGCTTATATTCTATGTGGTTGGATTCGTGGCACAGTTGTACTATTTGAAAATCAATTAAAATTTTATGTGAATGTTACAAGTATTTGGTAGAATTACCACTAACTGGGTTTTCTTTAGATAACTCAGATATGGAGAAAATGTCATCAGCATTCTGTGTCTACAGCTGCTTAACTTCATAAGAATGCATTTCTTTGTGATTAGGGAATCGAAGAATAGTCAGCTAGGAATAGAGCTACAGAAGTACACTTAAATAAACCATCCTGGACTTTAATGTCCCTGGGCAGATTCAGTCGCAAAATCCAATACAGTATTTTGTAAAGTTTTCAAGTTGGACATTTACATTTTTGAGAATTTTGAGACTTCATCTTACACATGCCAGTATTAACACACATTTGGACAATAGCTTTATTAAGTCTATAAAGCTATTGAAAGGAACATGGCTTACCCTTGTTATTTCACTAGTTCAGGTTGCAATGAAAGGTTTTTTTTTGTCCATGAACACTTGGCATATCTTAGCAAAAAAGAAGGATGTACATTTTACTATAGAATTAATGTATGAACAGTGTGTCACTGCTGTTGGATGTAAAAATGTATATGAAACCATTTCATTCACTTGATTACATTTCTGAAGTATAAATAAAAAAATCTAATTCTTTTTGACCCATTTATAACCACTAGGATTTTATTCTTTCGGAGAGACCATTCTTCCATGCCAGAGCCAAGTCATAAATTTGTGTACACATGTCCCACAATTTGTTTAAAATTATTTTCTTAGGGATTGGGGATTCATAAACCAGACCATACTCAAATGTAGTCAATAAAGATGGAGGCTGCTTGTCAAATGCATTCCATTAAAAACTGTCTTCAGGTTCCAAATTGCTTCCCCACACGCTCATCTCATGTTTTCGTGTTTTTATTCTGATACAATTTGACATTATAAATTCTGACCATTAAAAAATGCCAGGGGAAAACATGATTACTCTTTTTAACTTTATGACTTTTTTGCTTTATCGTCTTTTTTTGTTTTGCCTCTAAATGTCAGTCACACCCACAGCATCCAGCCATGGTTTAGAGGAATGTGTCGGAGATAGGTAAGTAGCTTCCAAGGAAATGGTTTTTAGGATATTAGGGATCTGTTCCAGACCCACAATTTGATGTGAAAAAAACAGGCAAGATAGGGCCCCTGCATTGGAAAATTTCGCTTACTTTAACCTAACTTCTAAATCTCCTCACAATCAAAAGTAAAAGGAAAATGAATCTGTTGAGAATTTTTTTTTTATGCTAACTTAATATTTTCTGTCATCCTAGTGAAAGGGTACCTTGACTAAAGGACTTTCCACAGGATTAAAAAATGTTTTGAAAAAGAAGTACGGACGTGAGATTAATGTCCTTGAACATTACATTTTTTCCTCTATCAATTGTTGAAAGTAAATGATTACCAATGTATCCTGTCCAGTGTATTTTGTTAACTTACTAAAGGCTATATAACAAGATGTGAATCCAGTCTGAGCATTTTCTATAATATAAGGAGAACAATTTACAGATTAGGAATAACAAGAAATGAGTAAAACTGATTTGGCAGATGTTTTGTACTTAAACCTAAATTCAAACTCTTGTGATCCCGTAGTGTAAAACACTTGTTACCCAGATATTTTCTGTTGTTGAATCAATGGAGGATTCAGGTGCTTTGTAAAAACTTGATCATTAATTCCTTCTGAATTTTAAAAATAAAAACACAAAAAAGATGTCATCTTAAAATCTAACTAAGCAGAGAAGAAATACAGATGGCAAGTCACACTTTAAGCACACTTGAAGTATTTTCTTTAACAAAAGTAATGAAAGCTAAGCATCCAACTCCCTACTGTTTCAAATATTTTATAGAAGGATATTAAGACAAATCCTAATGTTCAAATGCTGGTGAAGGAAAAGAACATAAACTCTATCTTTTCCCTTTTTTTGTTTTTGTTTGTTTGTTTTTTAAACTGCATGGAAAACAATAAACACCAAGGCACAAGATAACTATAAGAATATGTGTAACTTGAGAAAATAAGATGTGACTTTGCCCACAATTTGATGTATTGTTCCCTTTACCCTCCATATGTTCAGTCGCCATCAACACCCTCTAAGTGAAACTGTGTGACACCTGAATAAATGGAAAGACCAGCCATAGTAAAAAAAAAAAACAAAAACAAAAACAAAAACAAAAAACAAAAAAAAAAACCACAACAAACAAACAAACAAACAAAAAAAACCAAAGAGTTTATAATTTCCTGGGAAATTTGCACCTTACAGGTGATGGCCATATTGTTTAAGCCAATATATACACATGGGCACTCACGCACACACATGCTCCAGGAAGAAAACAAAATCAGAACCTTAAGCTCCAGATATACATTATCGGTTTCACACTCTGTTGTGAAGGTTCACTTAAAAATCTTGGAATAAATATCAGCCAATCTCTTTTCTAAAGCTGAAGCTGATCTTATCCCCTAACTTCATGGGTTTTTTAGTTTCCAGCACTCCTCTAGAAAATTAAAATATCCGTATTATAAAAATTATCCCTCCTTTCATATTTGAGGATCATTGGGATCAAAGGTTTGACAGTGAATATTCACATCCAGAGGACACAATGAACTGAAAGAAAAAATGAAAAGAATTATTAAATAAAATGTTCCTGTTATGACTAGACATGTATTTTTTCAACTCTTCATGTCACAATGATAGCACTGAAGAGGTCATCAATTTGAAAGTGGACTAGCTATGTGATTCCCTTCTCAGTCACTCGTAGATCCTCCTTGTGTTCAACAGCAATTTGCTATTGCCCTGTGGAAATTGTGTAGAACCACTTGCAGGTTCCCATGATAACATCCAGGGATGCTGACGTGGGGCAGAGCCCCTAAGCCACCGTTCTCTTCCTGCCTGTGGAGGCAGCGGACAGCCCTGGCGTCATGAGAAATGATGTAGGAAGAACACCTGACCTGGCCTCCCCGCTTTCCTTTAAGTATACTGATAGGATGCTATAGAAAATGCAACATTTTAAAATCACCAGTCCTCTTTTCTCAAATGTGCTGGGGGGAGGGGAGAATCTCACGAGAAGTCTCAGGGAAAAGTCATAAAACTTTAAAGACACACTTCTAATATAAAGTTATTTTGATCATAAATTCACACATCTTCCATAAGCCAAAAAATTAAGCTTTTCAGAGAACAAAAGCTAAGGAAAATCTGGGTGAGCATCGAGAGAGCCCTTGGAGTTGAACTGTGCACCAGTATTTAAATGTTTTATTTAATGCCCTTCACCAAAGAAAGGAGATCCTATACAGTTAATCCACAAGAAACCAAGTCAACCCAGCCTCAATAGGGTTGAGGCTCAATATTTCACCGACAAATATTAAACCTAGATGTTGAAAGTCTTACAATAATATCAAATGCTTGCTAGCAATGCCATGCATTTGCTTATAGTTTTGGACTCTCTGATAATAGAAATCAGTTAATTTCAAAGTTAATTTTTTTTTTTTTTTTTTTTTGAGACGGAGTCTTGCTCGGTAGCCCGGGCTGGAGTGCAGTGGCCAGATCTCAGCTCACTGCAAGCTCCGCCTCCCGGGTTTACGCCATTCTCCTGCCTCAGCCTCCCAAGTAGCTGGGACTACAGGCGCCCGCCACCTCGCCCGGCTAGTTTTTTGTATTTTTAGTAGAGACGGGGTTTCACGGTGTTAGCCAGGATGGTCTCGATCTCCTGACCTCATGATCCGCCCGTCTCGGCCTCCCAAAGTGCTGGGATTACAGGCTTGAGCCACCGCGCCCGGCCCTCAAAGTTAATTTTTAAAAAAGATTGCAAATAATAAAACATGAATTTTAAAATCATTTTACAGATACCACTGTTTTCCCAATAACCACAAAATAGTATGTGAGCTGCCTACAATAATCCAACATTTTTGGTTGTCTCCAGTCTGAGACACCTAGTTCTCAAGTATATTCTCCTTATTTACCACTGTGGAAGGTTTAATACTCATTGTGATGCATAACCAGATAGTTGTGTTATTTGACAATATTTATTTCACCAATACACATCCCATCATTTTAGAAATAGTCTCCACCACAAAATGGAAATATCTTACTAATTTTGTCCTCTGCATAATTTTAAAACTGTTATTATTGGATAATGAGCATGTCAATAGTTGTCATTTTGCTAAAGGAATAGTCTTGAGCATTAGTATCCTAAAATTTTAGAAAGGGGGGGATTTTGACACTAAAATTGTTATTTCTAGCTTTTAGAAAAAATCACTGGGTCATTTGAAAAGTACATATGATACATAAAATTTGAGAGACAGTCACCTTGAGATCAGGCATCCAACGAGGTCTCAAGCACTTTGGCAGAATTTAAGTGACTTATGAAGGCTTATTGCCAAAGTATCTAATCAAAATCAGAGGGAAAAAGTTTTCATGTTGTGTGCCAAAGAACTCCAAAGTTATGGCTTGAACAGAAGAATTCATTTTTCATAGCTTAGGTGTCAGAAGCAATTACATTTAAGCCCATTAGGAGGTTAATAGGTAGCAACTTTTTGTTTAGAGATCACTGTAATTATTTGCAAAAGGTAGACTATAAATCAGTAAGTTTTGCGTTCTCACTGAGTCACAAAATGCATCCCCTCACTTGCCTTTTGACTTTTAGGAAGATACTAACAGTATTGAATAATTCAATATGTTCATGACTGAGCCCTTTTTCGTGTGAGGGGCTTCCTGTTACAGCTCAACAGAAAGAGAGTGGTGATGGGAGACTAACAAACTAGATTGTGTTAGTCACACAAGGTCTAAGAAAAGTAAAATTGAATGTAGGCTCTGTATCTGAACTGTGAAACTGGTTTCATGTCATTTGCCAACTCTAACATGGATGCATAATGTCTGCCTGGGGTGCCTGGCACATAATAGAGGCTGAGTAAGTACCTGATGATGGGTTCTGAGGTCATACCCTCACTATACAATAAAAATGTGCCATCATCTACTCGTGACTTCTGCCACGGGGACAGGAAAGGGAGTAAGACAGGAGGTCCACTGACTTTCCAATCCATTTTTGTTTTTTTGATGGCAATGAGAACAGAGGGTTATCAGTGGATAGGGTCTATGAGCTGGGAATAATTTCAGATTGGCATATTAGGCACTAAAAGAACGTATGTGGAAAGTGTAATCGGTGGACATTTTCCATTTGGTGAATTTCTGTTACACATAAAAACCTAAATGTTATTACACTTGATAGGTACTCAGGGACTATCTAAAAGTACTCCATTCTTAGGGAGCTGAGACACCTGCTAAGTTGCATCCAGGAGGTTCTTTCAGGGAAAACTGAAGTTCGACCTCTTTGAGTCATAAGACAGATTCCTTATTCGCTAATTTCTAGCCAAGCCTTTGGATCACTGTGTGATCTCTTTTTGCCATATAAAAGTGAATTTTGGGAGAAAGCTATGTCTTTCTCAAAATCTTTAGTGTAAATAGTTCCAGTTCAAACAGTTTTCCCTTCTCTAGCACTAAATGAAGAGACCTGGGGTGAGAACCCCTGAAACCCTCCCTTATTGAAGAGTCTCAGTTGGAATCTGGCCGTGTTTATCTAACCATGTTTCTTAGATCCTGCTTGGATGGAGAAGTAGATGACATGAATAATTGTCCAAGCAGTAACTTCTGGATACAATACCTGCTACTCAAACTCCCAGAATCCTGGTTCCTGAAACCCTCATTCTTGTGCACTTGAGGCCCGTGGCATAGCTCACAGCATCCCACATCCAGCCATGCCAATCCCTCCTCAGCAGTGCAGCCTCCCCTACTCTCCCTGTGCTGCCTGCTGCTACCCATGCAGCCACAGCTGGGATCCCCACTGCCTGCTGATGCCACCCCTCCATCACCACTGGAGTCTCTGGGAAGACTGCCACCATGGGGCCACCCCTTCTGACAAGATCCTGCCCCACCTCTGCTACCCATGTTTCTTCCTGGAATAGAAGAGTCTGCTTCCTGCCATTGTGTTAAATTGCATTTTGACAAAGACACTTTGTGGCCAACAGTTGCAAGACAAAACTGATGTTACCCATTTTGTCATAAAGATAAAGCTCACTGTCCCTCTCATTGGACTTACTCTTTCAGGTTATCACAGCCTCAAACCTTCTCTGATGCTTAAGAGCTTGGCTTCCGTTCTCTTCAAGGCTGGGCTGGATCTAAAGACAACTTGATTAGTTCTAGGTAGAGGAAACACCCTTAGCTGGTAATAACCTTTGAAAAACTACTATGACACCAAGATGCTATCTCTATCTCTTTCTCAACTTAAAAGGGGTGAAAGTGCTTTTCTTATTTAGCATCATGTTTCAGATGTTGAGTGACAGTCCTTCCACCTTCTCCCTTCACCATTATTATCACCACCCTCTTGTCAAATGTCTCAGTCATATAAGTCAGCCAATGTCTCGCCTGTGCCTATTATTAGGCCCTGAGGAACACAGATTCCTCTCCAACAAGAAACCAATACTGACAAGTACGTCCAAGTCCAACCGACAGAAGCAGCTCACTTTAAGTCTCTTTCTGTACTGTTTTATGGCAAATGTGTATAAGAGGAATTTCGGACTATGCATCACAATTGTCTTGAGAGTGGATGCTAACGTCCCCCTCAGACTTCCTTGCCACTTTTCTTGCTTTTCACCATTCCTCCGTGGAGCCATGGGCTCCTCAGGCTGGTTAGGCAGTGTTAGGTTAGGTCAAGGGTTGGCAAGGATTTGTTTCCTTGAAACATATTGGATTAGGAGTTTGATTCCAACACGTAGCTGTCCAAACATGTAGTTGGTATATTCAGGAATTAACCTTCAGGAGTTAATATTAGAAGACGTCTTGGCCAGGCGCAGTGGTTCACACCTGTAATCCCAGCACTTTGGGAGGCTGAGGCAGGTGGATCACCTGAGGGTAGGAGCTTGAGACCAGGCTGGCCAACATGGTGAAACTCTGACCTACTAAAAATATAACAACAACAACAAAATTAGCTGGGCATGGTGGTGGGTGCCTGTAATCCCAACTACCTGGGAGGCTGAGGCAGGAAAATTGCTTGACCCTAGGTGGCGGAGGTTGCAGTGAGCCGAGATCGTGCCACTGCACTCCAGCCTGGGTGACAGAGTGAGACTCTGTCTCAAAAAAAGAAAAAGAAAAAAGAAGACCTCTTAAAATTCTTCATCTCCCTAGCTGGGATTACATTTGTAATGTTCATTATAGGGTTTAGAACTGTGGAATGAGAGTCTGCTCCAAGAATCAGGAATTGTGTAGGACCTAAAGAGAAACAGTCACAAAATCCTAAACAACAAAACAAGCAAATGTAGCAGGGGAACTTAAAGGAAGTTTCAGGCCTACAGGGTAGGTAGCAAACTGCCATACAATTTCTCCTATTGCCAGTTTTTGAAAAACGCATACTGGGTAGAAAAAAATTGGTCTCATCCAAGTTAACATGTCTTATTCTAAAAATGGTATATAATTGAATCAAGGAAGCAAGTCTAGTACATGGGTGTGGAAGGCATTGAACTAGGTCTCTGGAGACTTATCTTCTACTGTGATTCTTTCACTGATTCAGTGGGTTGCCTTGAACAGATTATTCCGTGTCACAGTTTGCTCATTTCTGTAGAAAAAATAGTGTTTCAACAGATGTCCTTGAAGGTCCCTTTCAGCTTCAACATCATCTGATTCACTTCTTAAAAATCTAAACCTGATAGCTAAATTCTGTAATCATGATCTAAGAAATTATTTTTTTTTTCAAAAGGTAAAAAGAAAGCAAATGTGTGCAGCTTTTGAGAGCTAATCAATATCTAACTTCAATAAATAATGAGTTATTTGTTCTGATTGAGAGAAGCTGAGCTGGAATGAGGAGACTGGATGGTTTAGAATCACAAATCTTGGTTTCTGAGCTATTTCACCACTAATTGGCTATGCAGCTATGGGTCATAGTAACTGGCTGTGCCTCTTTGCATTGAAAGTGCTGTGTGTGAGAGAAAGAACTAGATAAAGGAAAGGGATAGGAAATGAAGGCAGGAGGAGGAAAAATCATGGCACACTGGCCTGGGTAGATTCTGAATCCATCTGTAAAAACCTGAGGACTTCCGAATTCGGTAGTTCAGATTTTTTAACTGCAGGATGGGGGTGATGAGAATATCTACTTCACAGTAAGTGAAGTAAACTGACTTACAAATAAAAACTTACAAAGTAAAACTGACTTACAAATATTCGACAAATATTTATTTGGTGTTGATGACAAACCAGATCCTTTCACAGGCCCTGGCAAGCATAAGAGTGAACAAAGACCAATAGAAAGAAAGGCCTACCCTCAAGGAGCTTGCATCCCAATTAGTATAAAAGGATCATAAGTTCGTAAGTACTAGAACAAATTCCTGGCACATAGGAATTGCTCAATAAGTGTTAGCATTATTGTTGTTATTTTTAAATGAAGGAAGAAATACATAACCTTTATAAAATGTAGTCATCAGAAACTTCCTTGCATAGAATCCAACTTTTGTTTATCAAAAAGTCATTCACTTTCTTCTCCATTGTTCTTTACTTCCTATATTATTTGGTTTGGTCTCATTAAATATACCCAACTCTTGGGTTGTTTGCCAACTGACAGGGTGATACATTTACCAATCATAAAGAAAAAGGATACAAATGGAAATTAGGTTGAAGAAAATGCAGCCCCATTGCCTCCTCTTTCCCATACATGGTCGTGTGGCCCATTGATCTCTGCCTGTGATTATCTTTCATTCTAATTCTGTGGCCTACAGCAACTATACTTAGCTGGGCTTTCCCTTTTGCTTTTCAAGAGTCCACTTGGGAAGCCAATGGAAAATTCTGGCTCTTTTTTGTCTCCTTAGAACTGCTGCCACAGCAATCCTAACTCTACCGCAAGCAGTGTGTATTCCTCTGGTTGAATGGAGGAAAGGAAAAATGTAACAGCAAACTATAGACCAACATTAACCTTTTAAGACTTTTCTTGCTATACTTCAGTTATCGTATCTGTAATTTATTTTAAAGCTCTCTAGTATAGATAACATGGTTTACAATATGTGTGTGTAAATTAATTTTACTAGATCCTAGGTGCCAGATACTATTTTAAGTTTCTTATTTAATAACGCTACTCCAAGGATGGCCGGGAAGCTTTGGAAGAGGTTAATCAGGACTCTACTCTCCAGAGGTGGTTTTGACAAACACTTGACATAACATTAGCTAAATCTTCTCCAGAAGGTTTGCTCATTAGCAAAATGAATAGGAAGAGCTTTTATTAATTGAAGGAATAGAATTAAAAATGTGTGATATTGATGCTTTAGAGGAGGATCAAAAAAATGTGTAACTGATTAGAGAAAAAAACGTGCAGACTCTTCTGCCCTTGTAGGAACAAGGCCAGGCCAGCAGTGTAGCATCTTTGGATTGACTCCAACTCCATTTGATCCTCTGTAACACTTACCAGAAGATTATTGTTATGATCTAAATGTTTATGTCACCTTAAAATTTGTATGTTGAAATTCTAATCCCCAAGGTAATGGTATTAGGAAATAGGGCCTTTGGGGAGGTGACTAGGTCATGAGGGTTGAGCCCTCATGAATTAGATTAGTGCTCTTATCAAAGAGGCCCCAGAGAGGTAGCTCACCCTTTCTACCATGTGAGGACACAGCAAGAAAGCACCGTCTGTGAACCAAGAAGCAGTCCCTCATCGGACACTGAATCTGCTGGTGCCTTAATCATGGACTTCCTCATATCCAGAACTGTGGGAAATGAATTTCTGTTGTTTATAAACTACCCAATCCAAGGCATTTTGTTATAACAGCCCAAATGGACTAAGACGAATTTCTGGCCTGATTCTAGTAGATTAACTGATCCTGTCTTCTGAGTAAACCTAATGACTGGCTCTTTTCAGAGTGCCTAAAAGGTAAGAATAATAACATGCCTGATCTTACAAGAACTGGTTAGTAAATATTACTGTATCTAATAATGAATAAAAGTATTTACTTGTGGCAGACTTTGGTGTAAAACTTACTTTCATTATAATACCCATCTTACCAGGGCAGAGAGGTTGTTGGGAAGGAACATGTAGTTTCCCTACCTCAATGACATCTGAATGGCATTTCTGCAAACACCTTGACAATGGTAAAAGGCCATTGATAACATGGTGCTCACAATGGGCAATAACAAAGCATGACCCAAGATGGTCTCATTAAATTTCCTACAGTGACTTCTGGTCTACCTGCACAAATGCTGGGAGCTGCAAATGCAGAATAAGTAATTTAAAAATAAATTTATTACCGTATAATTTTATTATTTATTGTTTAACTTTATTCTTAACATAGGAGGTTTAATTCAGTCTTGGAAACTTTTATTAAGGATCTATTGTGTGATAGATAATTGACTAAAAGCCGGTCATACTAAAATGAAGACTTCTTGCCCTTGAAAAATTTAGAGTTGTGAGTGACATAGGTACATATATTGATATTCCAACAAAGGTAGAGTTATGCACAGAGTGGGTAGGTGGAGTCAGCCAGTAGTATGGGCCTTGTTTGGGCTTCTTGGAGATGACTATTGAGCCAAATCTTAAAGCATGAATAAAAATGATTGATTAGAATAATGGCTTAGATATATTGACCATTTGTATACCCCCCAAGCATATTTAATGGGGACACAGGCTGAGACCAGAGGCTCAGATCTGGTGAAGGGGGTGAGGGGGCATGCAGTAGTCCAGATGCATTTGATGATGACCTCAACTAAGACACAGCTTGGGAGGAAGCAGTGGGGATGGATTAAAATACATTTAGTGAGTAAAATCTATAGGTTTTGATGGTAGGGTGATGGAGGATGAAGAGAAAAAGGGAGAACTTGGGCAGCTCCCTGATTTCTGACTAGGATGGCTATGTTTATAAGATGTAAGCTGAACAAGGATATCCTGAAGAATAGACTCAAGAGGCAGATCATTTTGGTCTGTTAGTCTTTCTGAGCTTTATTTAGTTGGGCAATTATCTGCACCAGATAAGAATTTGGACCGGTGCCATGGCTTACTGACTCAATTTCTCTGGCAATAGACATTTCTATCATCACTTCAGGGAAGAAAATATCACAATTTGACATTTAGCACAGAGTCCCAGGTTTCAGTTAGAACTCTGACCTTGGCTTTGCATAATAACCTCTGGCCTCCTCCAGCTCACACCTGCTCCCTGTAGCCCTGCTGCTATGCTGTGAGGACTGTGGCCACCTTCTCCCACCAAGGTTCTCTGCTTGCCTCCCACTCATAGCTGCCTGTGCTGGTCAGCAAGGCCAAAATAGGCAGGAGGAGAGGTTGCTGAAAGGGTGGGGACAGAAAGACAAGAGGCGCCAGTTCTTATTTGCTTTTGAGGCTTTATTCTGGGCCTAGCTGATAATTAAAGTTGACTAATTCTCTTTTGAGACCTGCCTGTTTGGGCTGCTGTAATCAACTATCATAGGCTGGGTGCCTTATAAACAACAGAAATTCTTTTCTTGCAGTTCTGGTGCCTCAGAAGTCCAAGATCAAGGTACCAGCAGATTTGGTTCTAGGGAATGCCCTCTTCTTAGTTCACAGACAGCTGTCTTTTTGCTATGTTCTTACATGGCAGAAAGGGTGACAGAGGTCTCTGAGGTCTTCTCTTTTATAAGGACACTATAAGGACACTAATCCTATTCATGAGGTGTCCACCCTTATGACCTAATTACCTCCCAAGGGCCTCATTTCCTAACACCATCACATTGGGAGTTAGGATTTCAACATACGGATTTAGGGGAACACAGACATTTAGTTTATAGAAGGGCTCTTTTGGGGAGTCTTGGGATATCCCCAATTGGACCTCCCTTCTGTAGTTTCTTTTCAAACAAAACAAAAACAAAATACCCCTCTCTAATCAAAGTGGTTACTGGCTGCTCCTTTAACCAAGGCTACATGCGTTCTTCCTCCAGCTTCTTCCTCCATGATCAGGCAGGCCCTCAGCAATTCTACTTTGGCTTTCTTGCTGTTGTGCTGAATCCCCGTTGGCCTCAGTAGGCAAATTGCCAGGTTTAAGAGGCTGAAGAAGAGATCCAGAACCAGCAAACAAGACACGGGATTTTATTAGAGACTTACATACAGAGGAGAGAGTCCAGTGGCAGCAGACTGGGCAGGAAAACCACCTTACATACAGAAATGGTACAATGGTAGGGGCTGGACAATATATCTGCCTTACATATGGCCCAGTGGCAGCTGGTTGGGCAGAAGAACAACAACCACTTGCAAACAGCATGCAGTTTATCTAGCATGTTCACTTAACATCCTTCCCTTAACGACCTCCAGCTGGCAACCTGCATTCAACTCAAAACTCAGGGCTTCAATCCCCCGTATGGCTGATATGGTTTGACTCTCTGTCCCAACCCAAATCTCATCTTGAGTTGTAATCCCTACATGTCAAAGGAGGGACCTGTAATCCCCGTGGCAGTTTCCCCACATGTCAAAGGAGGGACCTGTAATCCCCGTGGCAGTTTCCCCCATGCTGTTTTCGTGATAATGAGTGAGTTCTCAGGAGATCTGATGGTTTTATAAATGGTACTTTTTTCTGCACCCTCACTTACTTCTCTCCTGCCGCCTTGTGAAGAAGGTGCCTGCTTCGCCTTCTGCCATGAGAGAAAGTTTCCTGAGCCAACAGCCATGTGAAACTGTGAGTCAATCAAACCTCTTTCTTTCTTGGATAATATCTTTATATTAATAGTAGTGCAAAAATTGACTGATATAATGACCCTTCCACTGGACGAGCTGGAGCTCAGATTTTCCTCATAGACAATGTATCTCTGGGTTGGCAAACCCCAGACTCTTTTGGTTGGAACATACATTCAGGCATGTCTGGCATACAGGCTCATCCTAAGAGTATGCTTAAGTTATAGCTGTTAGGTGTGTTTACCTTATATTTGCATAGCCCAGATTTGGTGTATGGAAAATATTCTTATATCCATATGTGTCACAGACATAGGTCAGCAGGCTCATTCCACTTTTGCCAGCAAAGCAATGATCTCTTTGTTAGGACGGCTCTCCCAGTAAGGAATCAGGCTTGAGTCCACAGGCAGCATTACCTTTGTGAGTTGTGAGTCTGGCACCAGACCTTTTGGTCTCCCACCTTGAGGAAACACATTCAGAAGTTCTTGGCATTGCCCCTGGAAGCTCCCCTATGAGACTTCAGATGAGAAGGCAGGACCTACTCCATTCTTTCAAAATCCCTTTACCAATCTCATGAAGAACTTCAATTTGGACGTTCTGTAGGAGGAGCACACTGGAGATATTAACTATAACAGAGATTCCTAAGGGAGGTGCCAGTTGTGGAAGGAAATAAAAGAGAGCCCATGCAAGAACCCAGCTCAGACAATCAGTGGTTACCCCCGCTTTATGTACCAGCAGCTAGTGGAATCCCAGAGCCCCTTGTCACAGGACAAACCAGCTTTTCACTTCAAACCTCTTTGTCTCAGTGACCCATCAGACCTCTCACCCTTACCTGTACACATGGTCTGGTGTGGGAAAAAATAAATAAATAAGGACAATGTCTTCAGCAGTCTTCTGGCTTTGCCACAAGTCAATTCCTCGGAGGGTCTGAATCTCACTGGATGACTGCCCCCTCTGTGGTTGAGTCAGCCTTTATTTCCAAATTTCCCCGGTTTTGCCCCACCTTCTGGTTGCTCTGATATCTGCAATAAGCCCTGTCGGTTTTCATTTTTGCCCATGGCTTTTCCCACTCTGCCTCTGTTTATGGGGTTGAGGTCATGCCTCTGCTTTCCCTAAGAATGATTTTCTAGGCTTAATATTGCCCTTTGGTCTCACAGTCTATGTCTATACCTGGATTATCAATCACCAGTGTGTCACCTACCAACCTCTGTTGTACCCTGGGCTTTCAGTCCAGGTCATCCAGGTAAAATTCAAACCGCTGCTGCCCAATTCCTGGTTATGCATGTTATTATCCTTACTCAAAAGGGAGAATTGGATGTGATAAGGCCAACCTAAAGGGTTAGCCATAGTGTCTTGCATTGGAAATAAGAGATAAATCTGTATGAGCACTTGCTCTGTTGATTTCTGTGTTCCGAATAGTATAGGCGAACCCCAGCAGAATAAAAACACTATAGAGCTTAAGAACTGCATGTTCATTTTAATCACCAATAATTGACTCAACTGGGAAGAATTTCAGAGAAAGTAAAACTCCAAGCTCATTGGATGTGTTCATTTGCAAACTGTGACAGTGCATGTTAAAGATTATATTATTATTTTCACTGACTACTCCGAACTTCAAAGTCATGCAGATGTAGAAAGTGCCAGAATGTTCTCCAGGTTGTGCAAGGCAACATCATGTTATCAGCTCTCAATAAGGTAAAACATACACTTAAATGCTGAACACTCAAGGAATTAAGAATACAACTGCCTTCAATATTAAACCTCCATTGTAATGGAAAGCCGCTTAAAGTCTCCTTGACAGAGTTGACAAATATACTTTGCAAAACTTACTTTCAGTACTCACCTCAACTCTTAATTCTTATTGAGATTCTCTCTACGCTGAGGCACTACCTTAGGCAAGTTCTCGTATGTGTTTTATTTGATGCTCATAATTGTCCTGGGATATAAGAGATCTCCCCATTTATCAGTGGAAGTAAGTGAGAGTTGGAAAGGGCTACAGTGACATCACAGAATTAGTAAGCAAAGGAGCTAGAATTCAAATTCAGATCTTACTGCTTGCACACGAAGTGTCAGTTTGGTTTTGCACATGGAGACATTTTAATGAAGAAATGATAATGAATTCTCAGTTGAACTTGAAATTCTGAAGTGCTAAAGTTACCAGAATTACAGAAACATTATGTGCAATATCTGCAGGAAGTAACTGCAAAAACGTGTTTTCAGAGGTCTACAATTCCATATTTTTATGACAAATATGGCTGTTTTAAAATTTGCCTATTTCTTTTTGGTCTGCCTAATTTCCCAGACTATTTGAGGCAACAGTTTGAGTGTTGTTTTTTAGCCCCTAATGAAACAACTTGTAGTGGTTTTGAAATTAATTAGCAGCATAATGTAATAGATGGGGAAATCTTAGTGGAGGCTGTGATAGGATTATTGAAAAGCAAAATATTCAGTCTGTGGTTTACAGTTACAGTTACTGTGCTGTTTTCATCTCATGAAACCTCAGGTGAGTCAGACATTAAGCCAATATCTGCCAAACGCCTACTTGAATAGGTATTTCTTTTTTTTTTTAATTTAATTTTATTTTTTTGAGACGGAGTTACACACTTGTTGCCCAGGCTCGAGTGCAATGGCGTGATTTTGGCTCACTGCAACCTCTGCCCTCTGGATCAAGCGATTCTCCTGCCTCAGCTTCCTGAGTAACTGGGACTACAGGCGCCCGCCACTACACCCAGCTGATTTTTTTTGTACTTTTAGTAGAGATGGGGTTTCACCATGTTGACCAGTCTGGTCTCAATCTCCTGACCTCAGGTGATCCACTTGCCTTGGCCTCCCAAAGTGCTGGGATTACAGGTGTGAGCCACTGTGCCCAGCCTGAAGAGAATTTCTTGAAGTCAGGAGTCATATGCCTTAGTCATTCTCAATTCTCAGCTTACACTGTGCCCCATACAGAGAGGTGCTCAGTAAAATTATTAACATTTAAATGATGTGGTTTAATGCAAGCAAGTAGGCCTTTTAATCAGAAATTTTTCTATTACTAAAACTACTTTTATTATCCTTTATGTTTCTTTTTCTCTTTGTTTTCTACTTTGTGTGGTGCTTGCAGGTATAACAAATCTTGGATCAGTTAGTCAGCCAGCTTGATTGAAAATGTTTTAAAAGAAAAGTTAAAAAGCAACACAAAACACATCGAAAACCATTTCCATACCAATTTCTTCCCTCTGTTAGTTCAGTTGTAAGAAATGGAGAGCAAAAGCATTACCAACCAAGGCTTTTAGCAGAAACATAATTGCTTACACATCCAAATACATCAGCCAAGTTTGCAACACATGATTAAGCAGCCAATTGTGTTGAAAATGTGCTTGCTCATTCAGAGGAGACCACGCCCCAGGGCTCACCCACTAGCTCCTCTCCAGTCCTGAAGTTCAGTTAGCGCCACCCATTCCCATTAGCCACTTGTTGAAAACATAAGAGGGCCACCAGGTGGTAAGAATCTTTTGGGTGCAAATCAAAGAGGCAATGTATCCAACAAATCCCACCTTAGACCAGGAATGTCTCTCTTTCTAGCCTGCCTTCTTCTGTCTAGTAGTTTCATACTATAAAGGGATACTGATAAAGAATAGCCATGTGCCAGAAACTGTGCACTCCTATTATCTTTAAAAACATATGAGAGCAATGCATCAAAACCTAATTTTTGTAGTCGACACGAGCTGTCACTCAATTTAAAAGAAAAGCAGGGTCCCATTGTATGTATGACCTCGGGTATATTTGCCCATTTTCACCTCTCTACCCAAAGTTAATTTAGTTTTTAATTCTTGGGTGAATGTGTTGGTGATTTGGAAAAACACTTTCCATGTTCTGGAATTCTCTTCTAATTCTAGCACTGGTTTTTGAATGACCTTGAATGCAGCGAAGCATATCAGAGTAAAGCAGGACCATCTTTTTTTTTTTCTTTTTTTCTTTTTTTCCCCTGGCATGCAGAGAGAAATATCTTTCAACAGCTGGCCTTTAGGTATTCAGAAAACACGACATGACAGGTGACTGCCCATCCTTTTGCCGGTTTTTTGGTTAAATTGTCTTTAGCTACATGACTGATCACTTAACAAGTCTTTCATTAAGATCAACCCAGTAGTGTTGGGATTGACAATGTGCTGGAAAGATGTTCTCCTAATAATTGCTAAGTGTTGTTCCCATCCCCAACAGGGTACCACATAAAATGCAGGAGATGAACTAGGATGCTAGCTAGCTAGCCAGGCAGAAACAGTAGCACGTCTTCAACTTAAGCAAGGAATTCCATTTTCTTTTTCCCAAGTGTTCGTTGATTTCCTGGTGATCATGACTCAAGACAAAGCCTAATGCAAAAACTTTACATTTCCATGTCAAGTGGATTGTTGGGTTCTGAATTAGTTTCCTATTTCTGCTGTAACAAATTACCTCCAACCTAATGGCTTAACACAACACAAATTTATCATCTGACACTTGTTCATCGCATGTCTCAGTGGACTAAAATCAAGGTGTCACAGGGCTGCATATCTTTCTGGAGGCTCTAAGGGAGATTCTGTTTCTTTGCCCATTCCAGCTTCCAGAGGTTTCCTATAGTTCTTGGCTTGTGGTCTTTTCCCTGCATCTTCACAGCCAGCAACAGCAGGCTGAGTTCTTCTCACAACACACACTCTCACCTCTCCTCCTTCCTCTACTTTGAAGGACCCTGGTGATTATATTGCACCCACAAGAATAATCCATAATATTCTTCCTCATTTAGGTTGAGCTGAGAAGCAAACTTCATTCCATCTGCATCGTTAATTTCCTTTGCCATGTAGCCTAACGTATTCACAGATTCCTGGGATTAGAATGTGGACGTCTTTGAGGGAAGGGCATTATTTTGCCTTACCACAGACTCACTTTTACTTTGACTGATTTATTTTTGTTCAATGATCATTTCCAAAAGCTACCTGGGGACAGTAAACAGGAAAACATATCTTCCAGCCACGTCTATTCTTTGATCTTTGCTCTTACCAACAGCTTTAAATGACTGCTTGTAACAGGCGGATTTTAAGATTCAACGATCTTTGGTTCCATATTGTCTGTATTCTAACTTCAGTGAGCCCCTTCCCTCCCCACCTGCCTTTGTGTGGGCAGTGCGGTTCTGCTCTCAGTAACGAGCCCCTCTGCCACAGAGCAGACCTTTTGAAGAGTACCTACTTTTCATCATACCAAAGTATGAGCTCACACACGTTCCCACTTGCCTTTGTTCCCTCCAGGCTTCCATACCTCATGAGTTGCCTCTTTGCTTTCAGGGGGAATCAACGTAGCAGACCTCAACAGCATTCTGTTTCAGGGGTTGAGGGAGAGGCAGCAGAGAGGGGATTTAGGTTATATGCAATGACCACCTCTTTCCTGGGTTTGCCCTCACAGCAGCTGGAGGGCTTGGAGGTGCCAAGCTCTCTGATTTAGAACTACACAGGTCTGAAGGCTGAGCATTTTCTATGAAGGGCCTTCATCTTTGGAATTTCCTCTCCAAGCCTATTGACCTAGATGGCCTGAAGTAAATTCTATCTCACTAGTAAAGTGGATTTCAGAGTTAATATGGCCAAGCTGATTTGGATTATTTATTTTCAATGTCAGCCACAGTTATGGAACTCTCAGATGTGTGCAGGAATTGAGTGCATCTTTAGAAATCTCAGGAACAAATAGCTCTGCCTGAGACAGGAGAGGGTTTGGCTATAATCTTCTTTTTGTATTGCCTGTGTCTTACTCTAATCCTGAATACTGAGCCTGCACTTTGTGGCTATTTATTCTATGTTGTTGTTGGGCTTTTTTTGTTTTTGTTTTTGTTTTTTTGTACGCTAACCTACCTGATCTGTTGCTGTGTTTAATTACTTATTATGTCTCTCTAGCTATCTTGATGGCAAATGACCTACAGAAATAAATGTAAATAAAGTGCATGACATTCCTGCATATTGAGTCAGCTGCACTAGCCTGGGTGGGTGGAGGGGGGAAATGGAGTAAGGCGAACGTGAAGGAAGTTATTAGCTCTCCAGCAGGGGCGAAGAGAAAAGCCAGTTCTGTCAAAAGTGAATGTTGAAACAAAAGAAAATAACCCTGTCCCAAATGCTCTGGGCTGAATCAGCCTTCCTGGGGTCTTATTCTGGTTCAGAGATAGCTCTGTCCTTGAAGTACTCTCTGTTGAGTGACACTAGTCCATGGTATCAAGTAGTGTTTAAAATACCTAGATTAAAAGCCTTCTGCATTTAATGTCTCAGCTCCAACAGGTATATAAACCAAAATGAACTTGCAAATTTCATTGAAGCTTTATCCTCTAGCCCAGGTTAGTCCCTAATGTCACAATTTCCACATTCCTGACAAAGAATCTTTTACTCTAACCAAGTTCCCGTTCACAGTTGGCATCTGCCCCATCCAGCGGGGGAAGGTGACTTTAGTGGTGTCCTCGCTCTTGCAGAGGTACAGGTTAACATCCTCCTTGGGCAATGAGGGGACTAATATTCTGTTCTTTGTTCAAAGCTCTGAAGGATCAATGTATGAGATGTGCTATTCGAATTGATGCTATTCCTGTCCTGAAAGCATTAACTCCACTTCCCTTCCCAGTGGAAGAGGTGAGAGGATGTGACTTTTGGCTCAGCATTGCCCAAGTAAATAATTTTCATCAAATTTCAGCCATAAATGCATTGATGTTTCTATTAAGATAAATAGATAACAGAACTTCTTAGAGATTTGTGCTAATTCAAAGTGGGCTGTGGATTTCAAAGACATTCAGTAGTGCTGCTGTTTTTATAGAGCCAATGAATGTTTGACTAAAGGTAGCTAATGTGTTCCTAAGCCCAGCCACTATCTCACAGGAAGCTCACTCCTGGTCAAACTACTCTTGGAAATGTCCCAGCAAACGTTGCATCTCTTGCAGAATTTCTGCACTTAAAGGATGGAACATTAATACACCCTGCGATCCCTACCTACAATGCTGCATTGATAAAATTGCCTCCTTAGGGTTTTGACATAGGAAATGGAAGTATTAGTGTGAGTGTACAGCTAAGCATCTCTCTATCGAGCCTCTCCGTTAGACAATGGGGGGCCTAAGAGCATAGTGCCGGGTGATATGATCAACGATGGCTGAAATCAGAAGCAACTTCAAGTTTGACTGATCAAACTGAATTAGTTGGCTCAAGATCCAGCAGCTAGTAGAAAGTCCTCCTCTTGGTGAACGGTTGTTTTCTTCAGACAGAAAAAGAATGCTGCTGTCAGCAGCTATTCTCAAAGCTATCTGGGCCTCAACATTGAGCCTCATGGGGTAGTCAGTTCACTCTACCTCTGTAAAGCATTTTAACCTCTCCAGAGTCCTAATGCACTGAACAGTCTATGATTGATGTGTTTTGTAGGACAGTCTGACCCACTAGCCCCAGCGCCATCTGCCCAGGACAGTCTGACCCTCTCCCATGACTATGCTTATTTTGGTCCCTTCAGGTTTATTTTCTGTTCTTCAAATGACCCAATCACATCTGTGGCTCACCAAGTCCAACAAGGCTGAACTGACATTCTGTAGAGCAGATGTTAAAAATTTTCTTTTTTTTTTTTTTTGAGACGGAGTCTTGCTCTGTCACCCAGGCTGGAGTGCGGTGGCATGATCCTGGCTCACTGCAACCTCTGCCTCCTGGGTTCAAGCCATTCTCCTGGCTCAGCTGCCCCAGTAGCTGGGATTACAGGCGTGCATCACCATGCCCAGCTAATTTTTGTATTTTTAGTAGAGACAGGGTTTCACCATGTTGGCCAGAAAAATTCTTATATGTTAAGTATCAAAGACTTAATGAAGCAGCCTGGTATAACTGTTAGCTTTGTCCTTGCAACTACAAAAACAATCCCCAGCATTCATCTGCGTATCTTGCTTTCAACTTCCATTACTCCTATCTAATTCATTTCTATAATCATTGCATCTCATGTAAAGAGAGTTGTTTCTGTGTTCAAATCATGTTATAGGGCCATGACAAATCCAGAGCGTTGGTTTAAAACATTTTCCATTAACCCCTGCTGAGTCTGTATTTTCTGCTTTGTCAGGTTCTGCCATACCTTTACATGATCATTTCTGTTAAAAGAAATTATGATCTTTAACTTTTGTATGTATCTGGATTCCCCTTTCATTTGAATCATGTCGTGATTCAAAATCTTCTCTCATTTTTTTAAGCTTCCGTTGCTTTAACGAGGTTTCAACAACTGGGTGATAATTCCTACTGTGGTCTCTGTTTCAGAACAGATACTGTAGTATCTGTTTCAGAACTGGAATAATTTTCTCTAATTTTTATTCTCTATGTGTAGTTTTGCATTCTGGTATATTTTATTGTATTTTATTGTATTCTTTTATTGTAATTAGATCGGGCTAAAGGCTAGACATTTTCTCCTCCACAATTTTTGGACCCTTGCATCTTTGTCAAGTTATCATTGAGAATGTAGTCGCAGGAAGACACTTTTGTCCTTACCTTTCCATCTTGAATTTCTATTTATAAGTCACTTATCTCTCCACGCAGTTCTGCTGACCAAGTTATACTTGATTTAATTGCCCTTCTTACATTGAAATTAGCTGCAACTCCCCCACATTCTCACTCACCTTTCAACTCCTCAAGGCTCTATTCTTGTAGTATGATTATGTAGTTGTTCAAATGAAATGAATAAGAAATAAATCAGGTCATTTAGGTTGTGTCTACACAAATAAACACTGAGGTGGGGATTAAACCACAGGAGCAAGTTTTGAGCCATGGATTTCAATTTGAAAATGGATATCATCTCTTTCCTCAGTGATCCTGATGGGGGAGGCAAAAATCACATGATTTCCACACTTGATCTCAGCCAAAAGGATGAGAAGCAATTAACATTGCATAATTTCTGAGTGTTTTTCGTGGCATCAGATTCAGACCTACCTGCCCCGTTTTGACATCTTTGATCTTTTCAGTGTTTTTAGGTGATGATTCTTTAGGTAGTGGGGTGAAATATTCAGACTGAAGAGTACTCCTAAACTTGGAATGCTTAGAACTGACCTACAAGTCAGTCATCTCCATCAACACAAATGTACTACTCTTAGCAGTGGACTGATTTTTAATTTTTTTTTTGTTAATACATAATTACTTTGTTATCTGGCAGCCTACCCTCAGAGTAGAAATCTTGGCTCAACTTAAGAAAACCATTTAGCTAACATAACTCTGATATTAATAGTTATTAGGAGTCCCCAAATTAGGAAGGGAGTGTCCTGGGGAGGAGTTTCTCTGGCCATCTGGGTGTGTTTCTTCTCGGCACCCAGGTTCAGAGTCTATGATGTCAGCAGTGTCCATGTCCCATTGGATTCCCTGGAACCAAGGGGTCTACCCCAAGGAGGGGACGAAGCCTTACGTTTAATCCTTCTCTGTCCCCCAAACACCTTGAATTACACTAAAGAAGTTCTCAGAATAATAAATTTATAAACACACTAAAATGGAGTATTGAGCCCAACGGGAGAGTGGAATGGAAACAGCAGCTAACTAAAAATGTGTTTCTGGAAAGGGTCATAATGATGGATAAACCAGAATGGAGAGAGCCATAGAGAGACGAGGGCAGAAAAAGCAAAAGCCATTTTTTATAGCAGAGTTTCCTAAAATTGTCAGATAAGGACAGGATGGGAAGAAGGGGGAGAAACCAAGAGAATGGACTCAAGACTGAATTACAGAATGTCTGCAAAGGCACTCAGTGCCCACACTCATCTCTAAGCCTCCTTCTACCACAGCTCTGTTGGCCTCCAGGATGCAGGTAGAAAGATACCTTCCACTATACTGATCTCATAACTTTAAAAAAAATTTCAGCGTTGCTCCCAGATATATCTTTATTTTTCCAAATTAATATTTGTATGCTATACTAATGCATTATCTATATTATAAAGCATAAAATAGAAATTCAGGATGAGAAAAATTCCAAATAGAAAGTCTAATACAGGCCTCTCTCAATTAGCATTAGAATCAATTTCTGAAAAATTACATGTTCCACATGAAAATACTAATCATGAGCATATTCTCCTCGTTTAACTGAGAATAATTATAACGTGTCAACTCAAAACTCCTAACCAGTTTCCTAAAAGTAACTATAACACAGTAAACCAAGTCTAGATAAGTAATAAACTCTTATGTTAAGATGTAAAATGCTAAAAATATCCCTTTTTGATCTTGAAAAACTGTGATCACTAACCAATAGTTGTTTTGAGCATAGTAACCTGTACTCTGAGCTCCAGCAACATGATGATGTGTGTGTGTGTGTGTGTGTGTGTATCTCCTTAGATCTTTACCTATCCTCATGGAATAATAATCTTCCTTGGAATGTAGAAATCTGTAACCAGTGAAATAGCTGTAACATACACACTGGTCTCCTATGGAAAATGTTGCAATCCTGCTAAAATTTCTCAGTCTCTGTATATCAGTGGAAACTTCACTTCTCCACTTAAGAATGCTGACCACATAGGTTTGGTGTCAGTGTCTCCCAGGTGACTATCCTTAAGCTTTGTTCTGAAATAAACTCTATACTTCTTCATATTTTCTGAACCTCATTATTTAAGGTTGACATTAGTGATGGATAGGAAGGAGGAGACCCTTGCACCCTCAGGCAGAGTCTGCCATTTCTCACCCCGGTAACTGGCAGTCACTTCTCCCTTTTGTGGAAGAGCATGAGTCAGATACAGAAGCCCTGTGACATTTACCTAGATTGGTCACTCACTTCCTCATTCAAGTGCATGAAGGCAAAATCATGCATTCGCATTTACTGGTAACATAAGAGAGAAAGATAGAGATGAACAAGCAGAAACGAATAGACACTAAAAAACATAATTTAGGGAAATGTAGTGCTTTTAAAAAAAAATAATTACTGGAGAGATTAAAAATATGTATAGCGGCCAGGCATGGTGGCTCAGGCCTGTAATCCCAGAACTTTGGGAGGGGAGGCAGGCAGATCACGAGGTCAGGAGATCAAGACCATCCTGGCTAACATCGTGAAACCCTGTCTCTACTAAAAATACAAAAAATTAGCCGGGTGTGGTGGAGGGCGCCTGTAGTCCCAGCTACTCAGGAGGCTGAGGCAGGAGAATGACATGAACAGGCAGGCACCGTGACCGAATTACCACTGCAGCCTGGGTGACAAGCAGACTCTGTCTCCAAAAAAATTATATATATTATATATATAGAATTATATATATTTATATAATTTATAATATTAAAAATTATATATAATATTATGCATTATTTATAATATTATATATAATATTATATATTATATAATATATTATATATAATATAATATATATAATATAATATATAATATAATATATTATATATAATTATATAATATAATATATTATATATAATTATATATATAATATATATAATATAATATATAATAAAATGTAATATGATGTATATATAATATAGCATATAGCATAAATATATAATATATAATATAAATATATAATATATATTAAATATAATACATAATATTAAATATAATATATGATATATTTTATATATATATATATATATATATATAGCATTCACCTACAAAGAACAGGCTGCTAAGAAAAAGAATCAATCAGAAAATAAGAAAGAGTTGATGAACATTTAAAAACACAATTGTAAAAGCAAATCAGCAAAATGGTGAAACCAAAAAGTTGAACAAGTCACACAGAGCAGCACCAGAGAGTGAGACAGAGAAAGAGATGTAAAATATAAAAGAAGAGTCAAGGGCATAGGAGGCAATCCAATAAATAATAGATAAAATATTTTATGTTTATGTATAATTACTTTTATATTAAAATAATATAATACAAAACCACTCGC
Source organism: Papio anubis (assembly GCF_008728515.1). Lineage (NCBI taxonomy): Eukaryota > Metazoa > Chordata > Mammalia > Primates > Cercopithecidae > Papio > Papio anubis. Next base: position 44,130,630 of record NC_044979.1, on the reverse strand, counting down.
CAGATCAAAGAACAGTTTAGAACTGTGTTTTTGTTTGTTTGGTTGGTTTGGTTTTTTTTAAACAGGGAATAAAAGAAAGTTTTTCCTTTGCTTTGAATTGTAAATCTCCCAGGATAGAAGCCTGAGAATCTCTCTGATTTATATTAAAATGTCAAAAGAAGAATCAGGAAAGAAAACAGCGTTCTATTTTTTCCATTGATTCTGTGCCTGCTCTTAACCTTCAAATTAGTAAGAAATATTTCAACTGGTTTCTAGGAAAGTCATTCCCTCTGTAATAGGAGGAAGGAAGAGAGCTGTTGAGGACAAACCCAGCAACCTGTGCAAGAATTTCATTTGCTGTTAAGAAACAAGGATTTATCTGTGTAGGTCAAAGCCTGAGGCATTTCATGGTAGATATATTTAATCAGAAATGTTCTCACTAATGTTCCAGGTGCCCATTTAACTCTATGCATGGTCACCTTACCATCTCAGTCTCAAACCACTATTATCTAGGAAGGATGATTTAGGTACCTGTATGGAAAAAAAAAAAAATTATTGGGGTCTGAAGGGAGTATTTTACAAAATACCATGGGTCATGGAGTTAACAGCTCCAAGAGCAGGGTGAGATGGAAAAATTCAGGAAGTCAAGCTGGAGAGAGAGCTGGGGAAGTCGACTCTTTCAGAGTTAGTCCAAAGCAGGCTATGCTTTTCCTTGGTCTCATTCAGGAAAAGACAAGTGTTACTGGAGGTCATATCAATTCTGGGACAGGCCTAGATGTGTAAGCTGGCCTGAGACCCTTCAGAGTTGTTTGTGTGGTCACTGTAAACCATGGGGAGCTCCAATGTAATCCAGGTTGAGACTCCCTCTGTCCACCCGCAACCCTAAATAGGGTCACAACTGACTGAGCCTCAAGGTCTAACAGAAAAAGGCAACGTTCGCTTTTGGCTAAATATCATGGCATTTGTTAAATATTAGATTTCAGAAGTTGTGCCACCCAGGAGGTCTTTAGTTCTCCAGTTCTTACAATCTCCCGGGAAGAAAATTATATAAGTTCATTAACACAACTCCTTCATATTTGTCTTTTGATAAAATTTGAATAAACAGTTGTTAAGAAAGTATCTTATCACCTATGGATCAATTGTTGTACTATTTGTGTTTGTACCTAGGCTTGAGTGTATAAATACAAATTACAATAAATTAATAAGTAGTATCACTTTTCCACATAAGGGTGTCCTAGATTATGTTGCCTCCAATTGCTAGTATTTTATGCTTTGCCTTACATTAATAATTATTATGAGTTTTTACCACCATAAGTATATCTGGCTGGATATTACAATGGTGATATTTATTATTTTAAATGAAAAATATTGTAGTTGAAATAGCTTTTGATTTTAAGCCAACAAGCCTAAAACATTATTCTAACTCCATAGTACAATTACATGATTATTAATCAATATAATACTATACAGAAAATAGTGGCAACGTTAGAACACTAGCTGAGTATGTAAAGATGAAAAACAGGCAGAATAGTATGAGATAGGCTGAGTTGAGAAAAAAAATTGTTATTCTAAACACTGTTTAATTAAAAGAAATTAATAGCAGATTAGCTTTGCCATTACTTTCAGTAATTTTCAAAAACACAACAAAACTACATTATTGCTTGGTGGTTTCTATTATCTTATCTTCATATGTATTAATTTGTTAATTACACTTTACATAAATCAGTGGAAAACAGCTTAATTTATCTAGGGATGACAGAATTTCTAAGCCTACTAAGAATCACTCTAGGTTTACTTAATTTCTCTGTGGTCTGAAAAGTAACGTCACCAATAGACTAACACAGGGAATATATTTTTTATTTAACTACACGGTGTCCAAGAAAGAAGTTTTCTGATACATAACCTCGAATTCTCAGTCCCTGCAAAGAAAGACATTTATATGGGAGAAAAATATCTAAAGTGGAAATTTTGTTGGATATTTTTCTTATATCTAAATTAAGATGTGCCAATGTCATATTTATACTTGCTTAATAACTATCATATGCATATTTTTTATCACAAGACGATTTTATATCATCTAAAAACAATATATTTATATTGCATCTGCATGCACAAATGATTTCTGGGGATAATTTTCACCTGAGGTGGAAGCCTAGACTCGTTCTGAAGCCTGTGGGTGTTGTAGTGAGTCAAATAGTGTTACCCCAAAATTCATGTCCACCCACAACCTCAGAATGTGACCTTCTCAGGAAATAGAGTCTTTGCAGATATAATTAGATAAGTTACAATGAAGTCATGCTAGTTTGGTTGAGCCCTACATCCAATGACTGGAGTCCTAATATTGAAAAATAAATGAAGATTGAGTATTTATCTTTTTTACCAAAATGTAAGCTTCCCAATAACAGACAAGAATCCTTAGTCATCTCTGATCTGTAGTGAATATTTGGTTTGGGTTGGTTATTCTTCTTGATCTCTGTCTTTTATTTTGTTTTGTTTTTTGCCACATAACACCCATTTCCTCTTTTTCCAATTAAGCATTCCTCTTTCCTTTTGAGGAATTACCAATATCCCAAAAGGTAAAGTCTTGGAGGGAATATCAGTAAAGTTTTCTTATCTCCACTTTTCAAGGAGTGGGCATGAGATCTAAGCGAAGCTAGTTGGATTTAAAGGGATTAGGAACACTCTACCCCAAAATAAAGCACCTTGGGATTTGAGAAAACAACCAAAACGGGAAGGTTACTCTCACATTCCCTTCCCTTTTCTTCACTGAAGCAGGTCATAAAATCTAGGAAAGTCACTCTGTGACCCCAGCTCTTCTCCCTTGAAGCAGGTCATAAAACCTTCATTCAAAAGGTGCCTTTCCTATATGTACCTGGAGGAAAAGAACATATTTATCTCTGAATATACAGGGATACAGAGAAGAGTCTAAACAAACAGGCCTTGCTAAGTTTTTCCCAGTTATTACCATTAGATCACACCTGCTTTGTCAATTCATACTTCTCCATGACTATCCACTTCTTCATCAAACCTATCATTAAAGGCTGGGTGCGGTGGCTCATGCATGTAATCCCAGCACTTCGGGAGGCTGAGGCAGGTGGATCACTTGAGGTCAGGAGCTTGAGACTAGCCTGATCAACATGGTGAAACCCCATCTCTACTAAAAATACAGAAATTAACTGGGCGGCCGGGCGCTGTGGCTCACGCCTGTAATCCCAGCACTTTGGGAGGACGAAATGGGCGGATCACGAGGTTAGGAGATCGAGACCATCCTGTCTAACACGGTGAAACCCCGTCTCTACTAAAATACAAAAAAAAAAAAAAAAAAAAATTAGCCGGGCGTGGTGCGGGCGCCTGTAGTCTCAGCTACTCGGGAGACTGAGGCAGGAGAATGGCGTGAACCCGGGAGGCGGAGCCTGCAGTGAGCTGAGATGGCGCCACTGCACTCCAGCCTGGGCGACAGAGGGAGACTCTGTCTCAAACAAACAAACAAACAAAAATTAACTGGGCATGGTGGCATGCGCCTGTAGTCCCAGCCACTCGGGAGGCTGAGGCAGGAGAATTGCTTGAACCCAGGAGGCAGAGGTTGCAGTGAGCCAAGACAAGATTGGGCCACTGCACTCAAGCCTGGGTAACAAGAGTGAAGCTCTGTCTCAAAAAAAAAAAAGGCCTATTATTAAAAATATACAGGTTTACTTGTTTCTTTCTTTCTTTACTTCTCTCTTTTTAGAGACAGGGTCTCTGTTGTCCAGGCTGGAGTGCAGTGGTATAATAATAGCTCACTGCAGCCTTAAACTACTGGGCTCAAGGGATCCTCCTGCCTCAGCTTCCTGAGTAACTAGAACTACAGGCATGCACCACCATGCCTGGCTGATTTTTTAAATTTTTGTTTCACTATATTGCCCAGGCTGGTCTTGAACTCCAAGCCTCGAGCAATCCTCCCACCTCAGCCTCCCAACACCTGTTTCTTTGGGACTTAATTGCCAAAGTTTTCTGTGTCACATAAAACTTACATTAAACAAATGTGTAAGCTTTTCTCCTCCTCCTCCTCCTCCTCCTCTTCTTCTTCTTCTCCTTCTCCTTCTCCTTCTCCTTCTCCTTCTCCTTCTCCTTTTCCTTCTCCTTCTCCTTCTCCTTCTCCTTCTTCTTCTTCTTCTTCTTCTTCTTTTTTTTTTTTTTATAAGAGTCTCAGCCATGAACCTAAGACAGGAAGGAAAGATTTTTCTTTTCCTCTACAGATTCTGTATCTCAAAACTGAACCTTCAGCAGAATGACTGAAGTACAGAAAAATAGGTTGGAGACAATTCATATAAATACTGGTGCCCTGAGTTTTTACTGTCTGAACATTCAGAGATTTCCTAATTTCTTCCCTTTCCAAACCTCCTTCTTTAACTGACATTCCATTATTGTGTAAGTTACCTCAGAGACTTTTCATAAATTCATTCTTGCACCCAAATAATCCTAACTGACATCTCCAAAAAAAACTAGCCAAAAAAAAAAAAAAAAAAAAAAATTGCTCTGCATAGAGTAGTTGCTCAATGGCAGTCGGTATTCAAAGAACCTGCTCTGATTAGTTTGAACATAAATGAGTGTGGAGAACTCACAGAATCTTTGGGAGGGTTGGAGAAACATGCCCAAGTTCCTGCATCAGGGGATGCAGAGCTGGCCTGGTAAGGAAGCTGCCACCACTATGGCCAAATGGTAAATATCAGAAACGTATCTTCATTGCAGTTGCTACTCTCTCAGCCCCAGTGCAACTTCTGGTTGATTGCTTCAAGCTGGCCACTCCTGGACAGCCTCTGCTGCTACTGCTCTCCAAGTCTTGCCCACCACGAATAGCAAAATAGAAGCTCCAGGTCTCCAGCAGCATCCACTTTACCTGTTTGTGTTCTCACAGAAAATGAGGCTGGGGATTTTGAAGACTAGTCTCATAACGAAAAGGGGGAGAAGTTTCTCATATCATGGAAATTACCCTAACGTGTAGGCAAACTACTTTAAAAAATGATGGGCTCAAAGGGGGGTCACCTTGCCTATAACAGATGTTCACCACAGTAAATTTTAATAAGTGGATTAATAAAGAAAAATCAGAAACAATGAGTGTGGTAAAGACAGTAATGCCCCCACTTATTTATCCTGCCTGGTATCCACTTTCCTTTCCATGTAACTTCCTAGCTTCTCTCACTACAAGGCGGATCATATGTCCCACTCATAGATTCGGGATGTAGCAGTGTGCTATCATTTGAACAATGAGTGTCCCCTCACACCCACAAAAAATATTCATGTGGAAACTTACACCCCAATGCAACAGTATTCAGAGGTGTGGCCTTTGGGAGATGATCAAGTCATAAGGGATCCTCTATCACAAATGGGATTAGCATTTATAAAAGTTCCTGAGGTTGAAGGAAACCCCCTCCTACCCTTCTGTCCCTTCTGTCATGTGAGGACGCAGCTCTCCTTCATCTGGAGGATACAGTAACAAGGTACTATCTTGGAAGTAGAGACAGGGCCCTCACCAGACACCAAACCTTCTGGTGCCTTGATCTTGGGCTTACCAGTCTCCAGAACTGTGAAAAATACATTTTTGTTGTTTATAAATTACCTGGTCTGTGGTATTTTGTTACAGTAGCACAAACTAAGGCCCCATGTGACTTGCTTTGTCAAGAGGTGTTAGTAGATGTGACCCAGGCAGAGGCATGAGAAGCACAGGTGTGACTGGGCATGTGCTCTGGCACCTTTGCCATCACCATGAGAGCAGACAAAAGCAATCCGAGAGGAGGAGGAGGGAGGCACAGGCAGTTCAGTCAAGATCGCAATGCCGTCCAGGTGAGCTTGCCAGGATCAGTCATCTTTCAGCTGAGCCCTGTGCACACTGAATAAATATTTATGACTGTATGACACTGAGAGAGATTCATGTTTTTACTGTTTAAAAATTATTACACAGCAATAGCTAGCAGACACAGGGAAGAAAAAGATACAAATTCTCACTCAGTACCCTCAAAATTTGCTACCAAGGTAGAGTGAAGTACAGGGTAAGCAACAGCTCATATCTTGCCTGGAAGGCAAAGTCCACGGGCTCCTTTTTAAATTGAGAGCCAATTCTTGATGCCATTCATGCTTCACAGATGATGCACCTCTCTTTACAACATATATATGAGAACATTCTGTAGGGAGATATTCAAAACTTGACTTATTATCTTCTACTTCCTCTTTTAAATATTTTTTGGCTTGGCCACTATCCTATGTTTAATCATACCACAAAACAGAGAGACTCATGGATATATGATTAAAAACCAGGAAAAGAATAATTCAATTCAACCTTATTGTTCAATACAACATGGTGACTTAATTCTAGTATTTTTAAAGTAATGTTACTACTCACTGAGCTGTGACGGATTATGTCATCTGACAATGTACAAGGACATTGTTTCTCCAACATAATTTTATCAAGTGGTATTAGATTAGGGTCTAATTGGGAAGATTTTGAAGTTTTAAATCTAGTCATTAGCACAAGTCTCCATTTTGTTTGTAGGAGATGCTTTTCTTCTGCCCACTGGAGCATGTCCAAGTATAAAAGATGACTAGCCATGGCCTTTAGGTTGTACTCCTTCTCCATCATCTTTTAACTTCACTTGGAATTAGAAAATAACCATTTACAGGTCTCAAAGTCACTTGTGACTGCTCATCAATGTTAAAATGCTGATCGCTGATTGTGACACAGCCATTACAGAAAGAAAATCTCTCTATCCCCTCTTTGATCTTTTGAGATTTAATTAAGTTCAGGTACAAAGTGTGGTAGTGTCTGTAGAAGCCTTCTTAATAACTTATCAATCAATATTTCTACAAGTGCCTTATCAGACATTATAGGAGATATAGAAAATGAATAGTTAGATCAGAACATACGGAGAATTAAATTGCCAATGAGGCAACAACACTTGATATGTCAAAGGTCAATTTGTGACTAGGAGGCAACTTGAAAGCATAGATCACTAGTCCTGAGGGTTCAGAGAAGGGAGGGAGCACAGAGAATTTGGGTGACCTGAGACTTCCTGGAAGGGTAGAACTAGCACTGGACCTTGAAGGTTGGGTGGGATTTAAGTAGGTAAGGAGTGGGCAAAATATAAGGTAGCGGAGAAACGATTTATACTTACTTCACAAAAAAACTCATGACAACTTGAAAAGCTTTAAGAAACTTATTTGGATTAAGACAAGTCGCATTGGTAATTCAATACAGTCTATACTTAACAGAATTTCAAATGTTTATTATTCCATTCTTTTAATACTATCTGTATTAGTTTGCTAGGGTTTCCAAAACAAAATATTACCACAGAGTGGGTGGCTTAAACAATAAAAATTTATTTTCTGACAGTTCCATAGGCTGGAATTCCAAGATTAAGATGCTGGCAAGGTAGATTTCCTCGGAGGCCCCTCTCCATTGCTTGCAAATGACCCTCCCCATGCTACCTTCACATGGCTGTGCCTCTGTGCATGAGTGCCCCTATTATCTTCCATGTGTCCAAGTTTCCTCTTCTATTTTAAAAAATTATACACAATATTTACATATTTATGGGGGTACATGTGATATTTCATTGCATGCATGGAATGCATAATAATCAAGTCAAGGTATTTGTAGTATCCATCACCTTGAACATTTATCATTTCTATGTGTTGGAAATATTTCAAGTTCTCTCTTCTATCTACTTTGAAATATACAGTATGTTATGGCTAATTATAATCACCCTAGTCTGCTATCAAATATTAGAAAGTATACCTTCTATCTACTGTATGTTTGTGGGAATTGACAGCACTCTCTTCATCCCCTACTCCTCTGATATCTTCCCAGCCAATTGTATCAGTCATTCTACTCTCCCCCTCCATGAGATCAACATTTTTTTAGCTCCCCTTTATGAATGAGAACATGTGAAATTTGTCTTTCTGTGTCTGGTTTATTTCATTTCATATAATGACTTCTAGTTCCATCATGTTTCTGCCAATGACAGGATTTAATTTTTTTGGCTGATTATTGTTTTGTTGTGTATATATGCCACATTTTCTTTATCTATTTGTCTGTTGATAGACATTTAGGTTGATTCCATATCTTTGCTACTGTGAAAGAGGGCTGCAATAAACATGTGAATGCAGATATCCCTTTGACATACTGATTGCTTATTCCTTAGGATAAATACCCAGTAGTGGGATTGCTGGTTTGTATAGCACTTGTATTTTTAATTTTGAGAAATTTCCATACTGTTTTCTATAGTGACTGTACTAATTTACATTCCCACCAGCAATGTATAAGTGTTCCCTTTTCTTTGCATTCTCTCCAGCATGTTATTTTTTGCCTTTTTAAGAATAGCCATTCTAACTAGGGTAAGATGATAGCTCATTGGGGGTTTTGATTTGCATTTCCCTAATGATTAGTGATGTTGAGCATTGTTTTTTATATACCTGTTGTCCATTTATATGTCTTCTTTTGAGAAATGTCTATTCTTGTCCTTTGCCTACCCTTTTTTTTTTTTTTCCTTTTGAGACAAGATCTCACTCTGTCACTGGAGCTGGAGCGCAGTGGTGCAATCATAGCTCACTGCAGGCTTGAACTTAAGCAATACTCCTGCCTCAGCTTCCCAAAGTACTGGGATGACAGGCATGAGCCACTGTGCCCCACCTTATGACACTTTTTAAAGGGATTATTATTTTTTTTAATTGAGTTGTTTGAATTCCTTATATATTCTGGATATTAGTCCTTTGTCAAATGCATAGTTTGCAAATATTTTCTCCATTCAACAGGTTCTCTCTTCACTCTGTTGCTTGTTTCCTTTGCTGTATAAAAGCCTTTTAGTTTAATATAGTCTTATTTGTTTACTTTTGCTTTTGTTGCCTGTGCTTTTACGTTCTCTTAGCCACAACATCTTTGCTTAGGCCAGCATCCTGAAATGTTTCCTTCTAGTTTTTTTTTTTGTTTGTTTGTTTTTTTTTGTTTTTTTTTTTTTTTTTTTTTTTTGAGACGGAGTCTGGCTCCATCACTCAGACTGGAGTGCAGTAGCCCAATATCGGCTCACTGCAACATCCGCCTCCCTGTTCAAGCGATTCTCCTGCCTCAGCCTCCCGAGTAGCTGGGACTACATGCGCGTGCTACCATGCCCGGCTAATTTCTTGTATTTTCAGTAGCGATGGGGTTTCACTGTATTAGCCAGGATGGTTTTAATCTCCTGACCATGCGATCCACCCGCCTTGGCATCTCAAAGTGCTGGAATTACAGGTGTGGGCCAACACGCTCGGCCCTTCTAGTAATTTTATAGTTTCCTGTCTTGTGTTTAATTCTTTAATCCATCTTGAGCTGATTTTGGTTTATGGTGAGAGATAGGGGGTCTGGTTTTACTATTCTGCATATGGTAATCCAATCTTCCCAGCACCATTTAGTGAAGAGAGTGTCTTTCCCCCAACGTATGTTCTTGTTGGCTTTGCCTAAGATCAGTTGGCTGTATTTATGTGGCTTTATTTCTGGGTTCTCTATAGCGTTCCATTGATTTATATGTCTATCTTTATACCAACACTATGCTGTGTTGGCTACTATAGCCTAATTTGAGGTCAGATAGTGTGATGCCTCCAGGTTTGTTCTTTTGATTAGAATTGCTTGGTCTATTTGGGCTCTTTTTGGTTCCATATGAATTTTAGGCTTTCTTTTCTGATTCTGTGAAAATCACATTGATATTTTGATAAGAATTGCATTGAATCTGTAGATAGCTTTGGGCAATTTGGTTATTTTAATGACATTACTTTTTCTGATCCATGAGTATGAGATGTCTTTCCATTTATTTTTGTCCTCTTCAATTTCTTTCATGAGCGTTTTGTAGTTTTCCTTGCAGAGATTTTTCACCTCCTCAGTTAAATTTATTATTAAGTGATTTTTTTGTAGCTATTGTAAATAGGATTGCCTTCTTGATTTCTTTCTCAGATAGTTCATTCTTGCTGTACAGAAATGCTACTGATTTTTGTATGTTTAATTTGTTTTCTGCAACTTTACTGAATTGTTTTTTGAAATCAAATCTAAGAGAGTTGTGATGGAGTCTTTAGGTTTTCCTAGATATAAGATGATATCATCAGCAAAACAGGAATAATTTGATTTCCTCTTTTCCAATTTGGATGCCTTTCATTTCTTATCTTGCTTGATCAATCTGGCTGGACTTCTAGTACTATGTTGAATAGGAATGGTGAAAGTGGGCTTCCTTGTCTGTTCCAATTCTTAGAGGAAAGGCTTTCAGCTTTCCCCTATTCAGTGTAATGTTAGGTGTAGATTTTTTGTATATGACTTTTTTTTTTTTTTTTTTTTGGTGGAGGGAAGAGTTTTTGCCACAGTATTTATTTATTTATATATTTTTAAAATTTATATTATTTTATTATATTTTTTGAGACAGGGTCTCACTCTTTCAGCCAGGCTGGAGTGCAGTGGCACAATCTTGGTTCACTGCAACCTTTGCCTCCTGGGCTCAGATGATCCTCCCATCTCAGCCTCCTGAGTAGCTGGGACTAGAGGCACACGTCACCATGACAGGACATTTTTTTTGCATTTTTGTTAGAGATAGTGTTTCACCATGTTGCCCAAGCTGGTCTTGAACTCCTGAGCTCAAGCAATCTGCCCACCTTTGCCTCCCAAAGTGCTGGGATTATAAGCATGAGCCACCAATACTCAATCATTTATTTTTATTTTTAAAAAACTTTTAAGTTCAGGTTCGTTATATAGGTAAACTTGTGTAACAAGGTTGTGGTGTACAGATTATTTCATTACCCAGGTACTAAGCCTAGTACGCAAGAGTTATTTTTTTCTGCTCCTCTTCCTTCTCTCAGCCACCATCCTCTGGTAGGCCCCAGTGTCTGTTCCATTCTTTGTGTCCCTGTGTTCTCACCATTTAGCTCCCACTCATAAGTAAGAACATGTGGCATTTGGTTTTCCATTCCTGCATTAGTTTGCTAAGGATAATGGCCTCTAGTTCCCATCCATGATTTCATTCTTTTTTAATGGCTGCATAGTATTCCATAGTATATATGTACCACATTTTCTTTTCTTTTCTTTTCTTTTTTTTTTTTTTTGAGAAGGAGTCTCACTCTGTCACCCAGGCTACAGTGCAGTGGCACAGTCTCAGCTCACTGCAACCTCTGCCTCCCAGGTTCAAGTGATTCTACTGCCTCAACCTCCCAAGCAGCTGGGACTACAGGCACCGCCATCATGCCTGGCTAATTTTTGTATTTTTAGTACATACAGGGTTTCACTATGTTGGCAGGCTTGTCTCGAACTGCTGACCTGGCGATCCACCTGCCTTGACCTCCCAAAGTGCTGGGATTACAGGCGTGAGCCACCATGCCCGGCACATTTTCTTTATAAAGTCTTCCACTGATGGGCATTTAGGTTTATCCCATGTCTTTGCTATTGTGAATAGTGCTGCAATGATCATACACATGCATGTGTCTTTATGATAGGACAATTTATATTCCTTTAGGTATACCCAGTAATGGGATTGCTGGGTTGAATGGTAGTTCTGATTTTAGCTCTTTGAGGCATTAACACACTGCTTTCCAAAATGGTTGAACTAATTTACACTCCCACCAACAATGTATAAGCATTCCTTTTTCTCTGCAACCTCACCAGCACCTGTTTTTTTTTTTTTTTTTTTTTTGACTTTTTTATAATAGCCATTCTGACTGGTATGCTCTTTCGTTTTATTCAACTTTGCTGTGAGAAGATACTTGATATAATTTCATTTTTAATAATTTTTTGAAACTTGTTTGGTATGTCAATAAATGGTCTATCCTGGAGAATGTTCCATGTGCTAATGAGAAGAATGAATATTTTGTAGCTGTTGGATGAAATGTTCTGTAAATGTCTGTTATGTCCACTTGGTCTAAAGTGCAATTTAAATCCAATATTTCTTTGTTAATTTTCTGTCTAGATACTCTGTGTAATGCAGAGTAGGATGTTGAAGTCCTCTGCTATTATTGTATTGGAGTACATTTCTCCCTTTAGATCTAATAACATTTGCTTCATGTATCTGGGTACTCCAGTTTGGTGCATATATGTTTAGAGTATACTCTTGATGAATTGATACCCTTATCATTATATAATGAGCTTCTTCATCTCTTCTTATTGTTTTTGACTTAAAGTCTGTTTTGACATAAGTAGAGTTACTCCTGCTCTCTTTTCATTTCCATTTGCGTGGAATAGTTTTTTTCATCCCTTTACTTTCAGTTTATATATGTCCTTATAAGTAAGATTAGTTTCTTGTAAGCTGTATATAGTTGGGTCAGGTTATTTTTTTTTTTTAATCCATTCAGCCAGTCTACGTCTTTTAAGTGGAAAGTTCAATTTGTTTATATTCGAGTTATTATTGAGATGTGAAGGCTTATTCCTGTCATTTTATTGTTTTCTGCCTGTTTTAGTCTTTTTTTCTTTCTCTCTCTCTCTCTTTCCTCACTCCTTCTCCCTTTCCCTCTCTCTCCCTCCCTCCTTCTTCCTTTTTTCTTTTTTTTTTTTTTTGACAGGGTCAGGCTGGAGTGCAGTGGTGTGATTTCATCTCACTGTAGTCTCAACCTCCCAGGCCGAACCAATCTTCCTAACTCGGCCTCTTAAGTAGCTGGGACCACAAGCATGTGCCGCCACTAATAGCTGTACCATGCCTGGCTATTTTTTGTATCTTTTGTAAAGATGTAGGTTTGCCATGTTGCCAAGGCTGATCTTAAACTCCTGAGCTCAAGTGATCCACCCACCTTAGCCTCTCGAACTACTGAGATTACAGACTGAAGCTACCATGCCTGGTCTCTTTGTTTTTTTCTTTCTTTTTATCATCGTGGTTTGGTGATTTTAAGTAGTAGTAACATTTGCATCTTTTCTCTTTCTTGTTTGTGTTTTTGCTTTACTAGGTGTTTTTGTTTGTTTGCTTTTTATTCTTCTTCTTTTTTTTCATATTCATGTGTTTTCATGATGTTGAATACATTCTTTCAGTTCTTTCATTTTCAGGTGTAGGACTCCCTTAAGCATTTCTTACAGGGCTGCTCTAGTTGTCATAAATCCTCTCAGCTTTCATTTATCTGGGAAAGTCTTTCTGTCATTTTCGTTTATCAGGGATAGTTTGGCTAGGTATAGTATTCCTGGCTGACAGTTTTTTTTTTTCTTTTAGTACTTTGAATATATTATCCCTTAGAGGCCAGGAGAGAAACTCACTATTAATATGATGGGGATCCTTTAAAAGTGACATGATAATTTTGCTATTTTTAGAATTCTCTGTTTTTGACTTTCGACAGTTTGACTATAATGTGCCCTGGAGAAGATTTTTTTTTTCTTTTTTCCTTTTTAACTGTATATATTTGGGGATATCTGAGTCTCCTGTATCTGGATGTCTAAATCACTTCTTAGACTTGGCAAGTGTGCATCTATTATTTTGTCAAATAGGTTTTCCAACACTATTGTTTTCCCTTTGCCTCTTGGACACCAAAAATTTTATACTTTTATGATGTCCCATGCATTATGTAGACTTTGCTCATTCTTTTTATTTTTGTCTGACCAGCTTAATGCAAAAGACCTGTTTTCAAGTTCTGAGATTCATTTTTCTGCTTGATCTAGTCTATTGTTGAAGTTTTGAATGTATTTTTGTATTTCATTCAATGAACTCTTCAGTTCCAGACTTTCTTTTTAGCTCATTTTTATATCTATCTCTTTCAAAAATTTCTAATTCATGTCCTCAATTTTCCCCTGATTTCCTTGTATTGTTTTTTAGTATTCTCTTGTATCTCACTGACCTTCTTAAATATCAATATTTTGAATTCCTCTTCTGGTATTTCATAAATGTTTTTTGGATTGGGATCTGTTGATAGGGAATTATTGTGTTCCTTTGGAGGTGTCATATCTCCTTGGTTCTTCCTGTGTCCTTATAATAATATCTACTTATCTAGTGTAAAAGCTTTTTTCTTTTTTTGTTTTTCCTTTTTGAACTTATGCTCACAGGGGAGTGATATAGTTTGGCTGTGTCCCCACCCAAATCTCATCTTGAATTCCCATGTGTTGTGGGAGGGACCTGGTGGGAGGTAATTGAATCATGGGGGCAAGTCTTCCTCATGCTGTTTTTGTAGTAGTGAATAAGTCTCATGAGATCTGATGGTTTTAAAAAGAGATGTTCCCCTGAACAAGCTCTCTCCCTTTGCCTACTGTCATCTATGTCAGATGTGACTTGTTCTTTCTTGCCTTCTGCCACGATTGTGAGTCTTCCCCAGCCATATGGAACTGTAAGTCCAATTAAAGCTCTTTTTCTTTGGAAATTGCCCAGTCTTGGATATGTCTTTATCAGCAGTGTGAAAATGGACTAATACACTCTACTAGTAAATTGGTACAAGTAGAGTGATTTGCTGCTGAAAAGATACCCGAAAATGTGGAAACAACTCTGGAACTGGGTAATAAGCAGACGTTTGAACAGTTTGGAGGGCTCAGAAGAAGTCAGGAAAATGTGGGAAAGTTTCGAACTTCCTAGATACTTGTTAAAAGTCTTTGACAAAAATGCTGATAGTGACATGAGCAATAAGGTGCAGGCTGAGGTGGTCTCAGATGGAAATGAGGTACTTGTTGGGAAGTGGAGCAAAGGTGATTCTTGTTATGTTTTAGTAAAGAGGCTGGTGGCATTGTGCCCCTGTCCTAGAGACTTGTGGAGATTTGAACTTGAGAGAGATGATTTAGGGTATCAGTTAGAAGAAATTTCTAAGCAGCAAAGCATTCAAGGGGCTACTTGGGTGCTGTTAAAAGCATTCAGTTTTATAAGTGTAGCAGAGCATACAAGTTCAGAAAATTTGCAGGCTGACAATGCGATAGAAAAGAAAATCCCATTTTCTGAGGAGAAATTCAAGCTGGCTGCAGAAATTTGCATAAGAAACAGGAGCCAAATGTTAACCCCAAAGACAGTGGGGGAAATGTCTCCAGGGCATATCAGAGGTCTTCATGGCAGCTCCTCCCATCATAGGCCCAGAGACCTAGGAGGAAAAAGTTGTTTCATGGGCTGGGTCCAGGGTCCCTGTAACTTGGTGCCCTGCATCACACCCACTCTGGCCATGGCTGAAAGGGGCCAAGGTAGAGCTTGGGCCATGGCTTCAGAGAGTGCAAGCGTCAAACCTTGGCAGCTTCCACATGGTGCTGAGTCTGTGAGTGTACAGGAATCAAGAATTGAGGTTTGCGAACCTCCGTGTAGATTTCAGATGTATGAAAATGCCTAGATGCTCAGGCAGAAGTTTGCTGCAGTGGCAGAGCCCTCATGGAGAAACTCTGCTAGGGCAGTACAGAAGGGAAATGTGGGGTCAGAGCTCCCACACAGAGTCCCTATTGGGGCACTGCCTAGTGAGTGAGAGAAGGGTCACCGTTTTCCAGACCCCAGAATGGTAGATCCACTGACAGATTTCTCCGTGCACCTGGAAAAGACACAGACACTCGACGCCAGCCTGTGAAGCAGCTGGGAGGGAAGCTGTCTCCTGCAAAGCCACAGAAGCAGAGCTGCCCAAGACCATGGAAACCCACCGCTTGCAACATTATGACCTGGATGTGAGACAGGGAGTCAAAGGAGATCATTTTGTAGCTTTAAGATTTGACTTCCCCGCTAGATTTCACACTTGCATGGGGCCCGTATTCCCTTTGTTTGGCCAATTTCTCCCATTTGGAATGGCTATATTTACCCAATGCCAGTACCCCCACTGTGTCCAGGAAGTAACTAACAGGCTCATAGGTGGAGGGGCTTGCCTTGTCTCAGATGAGACTTTGGACT
Organism: Papio anubis; assembly: GCF_008728515.1. Classification (NCBI taxonomy): domain Eukaryota; kingdom Metazoa; phylum Chordata; class Mammalia; order Primates; family Cercopithecidae; genus Papio; species Papio anubis. The sequence goes on along the minus strand of NC_044979.1, from coordinate 44,114,869 downwards.
CTGGACTTTTGAGTTAATGCTGAAATGAGTTAAGACTTTGGAGGACTGTTGGGAAGGCATGATTGCTTTTGGAATGTAAGGATGTGAGATTTGGGAGGGCCAGTGACAGAATGATATAGTTTGGCTTTGTTCCCACCCAAATCTCATCTTAATTTCCCATGTGTTGGGGGAGGGACCTGGTGGGAGGTAATTGAATCATGGGGGCAAGTCTTTCCCATGCTGTTCTTGTGATAGTGAATAAATCTCATGAGATCTGACGGTTTTAAAAAGAGGAGTTCCTCTGCACAAGCTCTCTCTTTTTGCCTGGTGCCATCCGTGTAAGATGTGACTGGCTCTTCCTTGCCTTCTGCTGTGATTGTGAGGCTTTCCCAGCCATGTGAAACTGTGAATCCAATTAAACCTCTTTTTTTTTTTTGTAAATTGCCCAGTCTTGGGCATATCTTTATCAGCAGTGTGAAAGTGGACTAATAGAGGGAAGATGTTTCCTGTAGATGTATCTATGGTGTTGGTTGGGTAGAGCACTTTGGCTTTGATTCTGCATAGCTATAGGAGTAGTAGCACAGTCTCCGTATGATTTATTTGGTTGCAAATAGCATCAGTGGTGTCTGTGATTTCCTTGGTAGTTTAGGGTGTGGTTGTTAGTGGAGGCTGTGGTGAAGTTTTGCTGGGGACTATGATATCAGGTGGGCCAGTATTTGGGACACAGTGGTGGCAGCAGTGGGCTGAGCATGCCCATTCTTGGGCCCCAGGATGGCATACATTGGCACTGGTGTTAGTAAGACCAGGCAGGCCAATTCTTGGGTTTCCATGTGGCTTGCTCAGGTGTTGGGAATGGCAGCAGTGGGGCTATGTGGAAGATCAGGTTCTTTAGACCCTAAGTAGTGGGCACGGCATGAGCAATGTTAGTAGTAGTGGTGGGGCAACCCTCTAGAACCCACGCAGTCCATGCTGGTATAGGCAGTGGCTGCAATGGGCTGGATGTGCCAGTCCTCAGGCCTGCAGGTGGTAGGTGTGGGTGGGTGCCAGCTCTGGTATTGGTGGCAGGTTCTGTGAGCCTGACTCCAGACCCTGAAGGTGTGGTCAGGTGCCAACAATAGTGGACTGGGCTGGGTGATCCTCAGGCTTCTGGATTACACACTCAGGTCTAGGGAGGAAGGCAGAGCTGGGCTTAGTGTACCTGTCTACAGGCTCCCTGTTAGTGCATGCAGGCACTGGCAATAGTAGGCAAGGGCCGGGTGATCATAGGCTGCTGGTGGAAGGCTCAGGTGGGGGCAGCAGCAGGTGTGTGTGGTCTACCTAGTGAAAAGTGTGGGAGTTGCTTTCAGTAGCCATAGCTAGGTGGCTGGGGGCATATGCTTTGCTGAGGCCTCACAGCAGTTCACAGCTGTAGAGGCTGTGGGAGGTGGAATTTGTCCTTAGGATGCGTAAAAATGTGCAGCTTGTCCCTAAGGTGGGGAGGGAGGAGGAGCAGGGTCACTGTGGCTTCTGCATTGGCCCTGGCAGCTGCAACTGTGCTAGGGGAATGCCAATGAGCCTCCAGGGATATGAAGATGCAGTGGGGAGCTGTTGGGTCCTGGGGCAGGATGCAGTCTGGTCAGGGTTGGGTTCTCAAAACGGTGCACTACTGTAGCTACTTAGGTTTTGGGGATTTGTGGGACTCAGCAAGATGTCTCTCTCTGGAGCAATGCCATTGTGCGATCTCCAGACAGCTCTCTTTGTTAGTCTCAGAGCCCTTGAAGGTTAAGAGGTTATTCCATGGCTAGGACTGTGGGGGCCCAGGGTGGGAATGTGGACCACTGGGAGTCTCTTACTCTTTCCCTGCATCAGAGAGCCTCTCTGGGCTCCCAGTTAATGCTGGCTCAGCAGGCTGCTTCACTTCCCTCTCCTTCCGTGCTTTTGGTGCTTCCTGTCACTTCTCTGTTGAATTCCAGCATTCTCTGTTAGATGAACTATTCAAAGTTTGATTGTCTACTTACTATTCTGGTTCCTCTTCATGGAAAAGGCAAGTACCAGATGAATCTAGACAGCCATCTTAAAGTCCCTATCCCAAATTTTCTCTTATAAGATTACCAGTCAGATTGAATTAGGCCTACCCTCATGGCCTTCTTTTAACTTAATGAGCTCTTTAAAGGCTCTGTCTCCAAATACCATCACATTCTGTGATACTAGGAATTAGAGCTTTAATATATGAATTTTAAGTGGACACAATTCAGCCAATAACACTATCTTAACATTGATTTCTAATCACATATTCATACTTGGGGGGAAAGATAAACATTTTCTTGCATGAATTCACACCACCAACAGGGACTCTCCTATCCCCACCCCATCATCCTCATCTCTCCAGGACCACCTCCTTCTAAAGCTCACTGAAACCTGTCTCTTTTTCTTCTTCCTACTGCCCACTTCAGTCCCAGTCACCATAGATTGTTCACCACTAATTCCTTTAGCAGAAAGCTATTCTGATAAAGTGGCCTGATGATCACTCCTAAGCCCTCCACTAGTTACTAGGCCATGACTATATACCGGAATCTCCCATTGATCTGGTAAACTTACTCATACCTGGTTTGTCTGCTCATAGACATTTTGTTTCAATTTGAGTGAGGGAAAAGTTTTAAATTTGAGTGAGGGAAAAGTTTTAAAGTCATCCAGGTGATTCTAATTTATAGCAAGGTTTGTGAATCACTGACCTAGGAGAAAGGGAAAGCTACTCTGTTCTCTAGAGACAGTGACTTGCAGTGTAAAGATGATGAGTTTACAATCTAATAGTTCTGGTCTTAATGAGGATACTTCATAGTCATAAGGAATCATTCTATTCAAATAAATGATGTTGAACCAAAGGAGATGGCTATCCAGAACAGCTGGCATTCCAAAGGCACCAAATACATGCTATTACACCAGGGGAAATGGCCAGCCATGCTTTACCACATTCCATAAAAATGCAATAAGATAAACTTTGAAAATATAAATCTGCCTGTATCTCTCCCTCTGCCCCAACCTTCCCTTGTTAGAAGAATCCCATAGCATTTGAGAGAATAAAGATTGTTCAAGCAGGAATACAAAGCATTTGGCATGCTTTTGATTCGCAAACTATACTTTCGCAAAACCAAAGGGAAGACCTTGAGGAATGTGGCACTTAGACTTTCTACCATAAAAGAAGAAGACATCAGATATCATGGAGAAGCTGAGAAAGAATCTGTGGATTTCCTTGCTGTTAGAGCCAAACTACATTAGCTGGTCTTTGCAATGCTATTGAGCAAAGCCTTCAATGGACCACGGCCATCACTGTCACTGGCTCATTCAACTGAGTCTGTTTTTACAGGTGTGTACATGTCCCCCTTAGGCATAAACAGAATGGTCATTAATGGCCGAGGGCAATTAGATGCCTCACCCAAAACACAGAGAATGGGGTTCTTTATCCTCATGGGGACAGTGCTGATGTCCTGTGGAAACTGGGGAGGGGATAGCCAGTGAGGAAACCTACCTTTATAAAAAAAAAAAAAAAAAACAGAGTAAATTTATCCTGAAACAACAGAATAATTTCAGCAAGCACACATCAAATATTTTCACAAGGGTCTTTGAACATTTGTGTTAAGTTTAGTGAGATATAGAATGATACAGGAAAAAAAAAATGGGTTTCCCAATTATATTCCCCAATTAATGCAAACATAGTCATATTACTAATTACACTTAGCAAAAGTTACAAGAACTGTTTTCAAGGACACTTTTTCCAAGGACATTCACAGGTTTTAAGGCATTCTGCTACAATGTCTGCAATAAAGGACAAACATTAAAACTGTAAAAAGAAGCAGTCCTTTTTGGTGGGACTATTTCTTTTATCCCAGAGTCGGTTCCTGTGATCCTAATCAAGATTGCTCAAGCCAATCTGAGGATCTATGTACTGAAAAGGAAAATGGAAGAATGTATTTTAATATTTGAATTTCACTTCATTTATAAAGCTGTGAAATATCATCAGCCTTCATGTTGCCTTCTTTCCTAATTTCCAAACCAAAGGTGAACTGCCGGTTATTCAAGAAACTAAAGGAGACCAGCAATAATAGTAGCAGAAATATTATAGTTAATAAGAACATAGTGATGGGAAGAGAAAAAAATAAAGATCATTATAAAATAGAGGTTCACAAAAGTCAAGCAGTCAAACACATTGTTCTAATCATATTGCTAGCTTTCTATTTCTTATGCCCTGAGTGGCTGGGGCCACATTGCTATTTATCAGGAGAAAACTCTCGCCAGGCTAGTCCTTATCATCATTTCTTTTTGGAAATATCTGACATGTTTCTATTCAAGTAGGAATATACATAAGTGCACAGGTTGGTCATTATGTTGAAACCCTCAATTCAAAATTATAGCCACAGATTTAACTTTGAGATCTACTTAATGCTTTTAAATATTTTACTAGGGATAACACTTCTGCCTGGTCCACTTCATTCAGAATAAAGCTGTTGCCTTCATCTCCACTGCTCTGAAATAACTGCGTTCCTACAAGACCACCTTGGAAATGATATATGCCTCAAACCTGCAGAACCGCTATTCATTTCTGCCTTGAATTTATAGAGATATAATATAGTAGTCACAGATCAAACTCCTCAAAGATCTCCCAATGCTCTAGATCTTTTCTCTCCAATCTTTGTCTTCCATAACTCAATACCCTCACATTTTGTACTTTGAGGACTGGTTATCATTTGTCTTCCAGTGATAAGACCCTTGACTCATTGTTCATTTGTTTCTAATACAGATTTCTTCATTTTTCGAAAATTCACAGGTTTTTCTTTCTCTTATAATTCAAACATCCTTCCTGGAAAAGCAGATTTGACAATTCACAGCGAAGTCTTCACCTCACACCTTCTCAGAAGAGACCAGTGCAGAATGCACCACTGTCTCTGAATAATAAATGGATTTTTTTTTTTTGGCTATGCTACTAGTTTTTGTTTCATCTCTGAGGAAACTTTGTACATCCACATAGGATATTCAGTGGAAATGGCTTCAGATTCCTCTGGCTGCTATAGATTGCGACGATCACTACATTCACTTTGAAACCTACCTAGATATCAGGAAAGAGCTTGCATCTGAAGATAGCACCTGTTGGGTATTGGGTACTTAATAATCAATGCCTTCTATTTTGGAGAGAATTTTGACATTTCTGAATAAGCTGGCAGGTGCTTTTTCTCATGAATGCGTTTATAATGAAAGTGTCATCAGATTACTCAGTAAATGTATCTGGCCAAATAATACTTTCAGTTATGTTAACTAAGTAGTAATTCAGTATTGTTTCAGCACAATAAAATTAAAATTGTGTTTTGCTTTCCTTTCTTGTCTTGGTTCCCTTTCATTGAGAAGATAATCAACTCATTTCTTGATAAAGGACATTACAGCAATGGTAGACCATTTCTTTCAATCCCACTTTTTGTTTTGCTCTATTTTGAAAAACCCTAGCATAATTCAAGGGCACTGTAAACTGTCACCTCCCATGAGACGCCATCCCTGGCTGAACCCCTGGGCAATAGGCTCTTGTATTTTTCTGTTCATCTGTATTACTTTATGTCTACATTTCCCATATTATGTTATAATTTTTCATTGTTATCATTTTGTTCTCCAGATTATGAGATTAGGACAGGCAACTCGTTGGTAGCAAAGAAAACCCCAAATCTCAGTGGCTTAACAGTGAAAGCTTCTTTTGCCTCATAGTCTGATGTAGGTATAGAGAGCCTGCCCCTTCTTGTAACTATACTCTCTGAAATATTCACCTCCAAGGTGGAAGTGAGAGCTAGAAGGTCATGAGGGACATTTCTAAGGGGCAGGGCTGGAAGCCGCTTAGATTATTCTCCCTGCATTCTACTGGCCAAAACTCATTCATGTAGCCACACAAAATGGAGCCTGAGAAAAATTTTCTTCCTGTGAACCCAAGAAGAGGAAATGGCATGGTGAATATATAACATTTTTTTGTGACAAAGGCCCTTTTATGTTTTCATCCTCCTTTCTAGTTCCTGAAATCGTACTTGACGTATAGTGAGTACTCAATACATACTTTAAGGGAATGAATATTCTTTTTTCTTGGATGGAGTCTCACTCATTCTGTCACACAGGCTGGAGTGCAGTGGCGCGATCTCAGCTCACTGCAACCTCCGCCTCCTGGGTTCAAGCGACTCTCCTGCCTCAGCCTCCCAAGTAGCTAGGACAGGTGCATGCCACCACACTTGCCTAATTTTTGTATTTTTAGTAGAGATGAGTTTTCACCATGTTGGCCAGGCTGGTCTCAAACTCCTTACCTCAAGTGATCTGCCCAACTCGGCCTCCCAAAGTGCTAGGATTACAGGTGTGAACCACTGAGCCTGGTCAAGGGAAGGAACATTCTAAAAAATGTGTTATTGTGGCAGTGCCATTTGATGGTGTCCTATTGGTATTGGAAAAATGTGGTTGATTTTTCCCGTTAGTTGATAGTTGAGGATTGAATGCTGCTTCATTTTGATGTCATTTCCTTAGAATATAAATGTAATTTCCATCAATCTAAGAGGAAGTCAGCTCTGGACTTTAAAAAAAAAAATCAAATGCAACAAAAATGGGTGGGTACATGCTATGCCTACTTGGCCTTTTTCCCTGTGGGTAAATTTATGTTGAATCCAAATGGATCATATCCCCTTTATTTTTTACTAATATTATTAGTTCAGTGTGAAATGTTAATTGCTCTCATTACTGACAAAATTATTATTGCTGAAATTATAAATTCATATTTTACACTTACTAAATGAGTAGGAAATGTCATTTTACCATAAAAAAAGCAATAATTACTTTTGAAAATATACCTTTATCTTCTAAATCCATATGTATTACACCTGATTTTTCCCCTTGTATATCTGAATGTCATTTTTTTATAGAGTTCCAAATATATTTTTAATTTAAATTTTTTCTTGGATTTTACAGTTCCTGGATCACACGTCCTCTGATTACAATTTCTTAGTACAAATCCTCAAGAAAAGAAATATGATTGACCCAGCCTGAGCCAAAAGTTAATTGATGTGAGGGAAGGGAGGCGAGGAAGGAAAAATTTAGGTAATGGAGAGGGACAGCTACTTTATCTGGAGCTACTTGGTGAGGTCCTCTTTCTAGCTATCCTATGCTTCAACTAACTCTGGCTTTTATCTCATTTGTGAGGATCTTGGAACCTCTAGACAAGTAGTTCAGATAGAAAAATCAAAGAATTGAGAAAAGTTCCCCAGTGACAGAAAAAGATTCAAATTGTATCCAAAAGGCTACTCTAGGTGATAGTGCCTTTCTAAATTAAGTGCCATCGATTTTCTTATACTTCTTAGCTCATTAAACAATAAACACAATGAAAATTGGAGACAGGTAGGACTTTTTATACTAAAATGTTTGAGTGTTTAATGGTCTTGGAAATGACTTTTTGAATATCATTAGCAAGACAGCTAATGATTGAGGACTTTGCTCTTTTTTTAAAAACTGTGTTGTTTTTTGTTCCTATTTTTCTCAGTGTTGACTTCCTTACTCTCCACTTTTCTTAGTTTTGCATTCCATCCAGTGTTCCCTCCTTCTGCCCAACTTTCTCAAACTGGTCAGTGTTCAGAAGCAATCTTGCTAAATCAGTTGATGTGTTTAGCAATCGTCTTCTGCAAATGTATAGTCCTTTTTTGAAGAGTTTTTTGCATTCCTTCTTCCTGGAATGGTTTTAGGTAAAAATATTTTTACACCTGAAAGCTGTGAAACAAAATCTCACCTGCTGAATTGGCTTCAGTGGCAAGGCTTCATCTGTGCTCCAATTCACTGGTTTGGAATTTGGCCGAGCTCAGGATCATCTTGCTGTTTTGAACATATAAAATACTTAAAATGGTTGTAAATGGAAAGCATATTAAAGAAGCTAGAGCAAGAATAGCCGCCATGAGAACCTGCAATAGTTCAATACTCCTCAAAATACTATTTCAGTGTTATTAGTAAAAACATTGCTGACTTTCCATTAGTTATAAAACTCATTGATGCCAACTCTGTCGAATCTGAGAAAGGACGTTTAAGAGGCACAACTGTCCCAACATAGGTGAAGGTAGGAAAATAAATCATCTACCTAAAATGTTTGCTAGGCCATGTTATTCCTTAGCTTAAAGCCCTTCAGTGGCTGAAGGTCACTTACAGAATAAAGTTTCATTGACTTATCATGATATGAAGGCCCTCTAGGCCCTGGACCTTACAGCTGCTTCCTGTCTTATCTACTGCCATTCCTACCACGTCCTTTGTGATATGAAGGTCATGGAGTACCTGCATCTACTATGATCCCGGCTATTTGCCAACCCCACAACACATGCCATTTAGATTCATGACACCAAATCTTTGGTCATAATTTTTCCTGTCTGCAGTGACCTTTTCAACTTGTGCTGTCACCACCCATCTCAGCCATCGCTAGCTCAGTATTTCATTCTCCAGGGTGCCTCATTACTCAAATAGCTGTAGTCCACTCCTGATGCTCCCATAGCACCAAGAACATATCTCTATCTTAGCCTTTAAAATATTATAGCTAAATATTGCTATAGTGTGGCCATCTTTCACACTAAACTTTGCAGGTAAAGAATAAAGACTTGTTGAACCAAACTTAACTAAATAGAAAACCCCAGGATTTTCTGGTAAGAATTTTAGAGAGTTATTTTTATTTCCATTATAGAACCCTAGTGAGATGAGGTACCTTTAACACATTTGCTATCTACTTGAAAGAGATCCATTCTCCACCTTGTTTTCTTCAGGGGGCGCATTACATTAAACAAGGAAAAGTCCTCATTTGCAAAAAATCTAATTTGATGAAGGCAAACTGGCAAGCCCTGTGTTGGTAATGTTTCTTTAAAAAGGTAAATAATACGAGTTTTATGCTCCAACTTTAGAAATGGAAGCTCACAGTCGGAAAATACTGTTTACCTTTCTCATAATTACCCAGTCAGGACCTGGTTTTCCCAGAACGATACACTGAACAAATTGCACATAATACATACAAACATTCTGAAAATGCTGCATATTTGGAACAGAAACACATTTATGTCTCAGAGTGATGCCAACTAGTTCTATGATGTTTTTGTTAAGCATAATTGCAGTTCTTCACAAAGAGCCTGGAGAAGGGGAACAAATGCTTGGCATATTTCTTTTGGTCTTTCAGCATGTGCGTAATTTATTTGTTTGCCACTGAGAAGCGCTCTGTTTTTCCTGCTGGGCGCCAAGGCAGTGTGATAGGTACTAAGGTTTCGTTCACGTTTTCTTATAGTTGTAGGCTCCTGGATTTATGAAGTTGGAGTCAGCGCTCGGAGTGCACATTTTATGTTGTTGAGAGCTGGCACTGTTTCATCTTTCCCTGAGTCCTGTTCAAACGGTGCCCAATTGCGACTTGTCATGAAGAAGTCTTTCTCCTACGGAGGTAGGGGACAGGGTGAATTACATGCAGGCAGAGCCCGAGTGAACATTGCTCAGAAGCAAATCTGGTTATGAAGGTGAAGGTAGTACATTTTTCCCCCCAAAAAGCAAGGGAATTTAAGCTTTGAGAGTTTTCTTGATTTATATATTAAAACTATATTCTATGAATATGCATGATATTACCTCTTTTGAACTTCTTTGAAACAAATTCTCATAAATAAACAAGGAATGTACCATACTAACTGACAGAGTCATTTAGACTAGATGCATTGTGCTAATGGAGTGAAAAGAATAAAAATTTTCAAGGGCTTCAACCCTCAATTTTAATAAATTTCATGGAAATCGGATCAAGTCCTAATTGCTAATTCATCTGAAATTATTAAAAAGAGATTTCAATTACATACCACCATTGAATTTTGATGTACCAAATTAAATTAGGACACTAGATTGTTTCTTTTCTTAAATCCAGACCTATTTAAAAACCTTTTCCTGTAAATTCTGAAAAGGAACTTTGTGTTCAGTTATGTTGCTTAAAAAAAAAAAAAATCCAGCATTAGTACAAAATAGTAGGTTAAATCTCTTAGTGAAGATTTTTAATGACATTTCAGTGTTCCTCTTATAATTACTCTTCATCTAAGATATCCCATAATGATGTTGGACACTCTTGGTTCAGGCTCACTGGCTTGCTTCATTAGCATGTCATTCCCATTCCACATCACAAGATTTAATTGTAATGCCGGATATGCACAGCTCTCCACAGAAGTCTAATCAAAGTGGATTCACTTGTATTATTAATATCAAAAATCAGTCCACTTGCTATTTTTATAAATAAAAGAATCCAGATACATAAATCAGCTGTCATTTATTAGCATGTTACTGGCATATCTGCCAGACATATGAGCGGCCCTATCACAGTTCCTTAGGATTATTTTCATCAAGATTAAAACCCTTCTACATTAAATATACATACTAATTCCTCCATAAAGTAATCAGATTACAGAGCAGGTGACATTGTGTGCTGGAATTCAAATGATTTGCAGTAATGAGCTGGAAAGGTGTGCTCGGAGTCAGGCAGAGAAAAGGGAAGAGGAAAGACAAGGGAAGAAGGAAGGCTTTGGTTTTAAATTTGAACTCGCACAGCTGTTGTTTTATTGTTTTGCTAACTTCTACTTATTTATTTATTTTTTAATAAGTAAAGAACTCAGGCAAGCATCTATGAAACTTAGCAACCCACGGTGTCAATCATTTAAACCATCAAATGCTACATGCTTCTAGCTTTATCTTGCCTTCTTTGTCCACATATTATCTAAAGACAGGGCCGGGAAGTATTTCCTGCGGTCGAGTGGTACTCATAGATCAATGCCTAGGAACATCTTTGCTGTTGAATGGGAATGTTTTATCTCCTCACATGATCGATCTACCTGTCTGTTTTTAAAATTTTATTCCTTATGAAAATTCAGTAAAACATGAATGATACACCAGTATACAACACAGGTACTCTCCCATTCGTGAAAAGGATTGTAGAATAATACTTTGGAAGTGAAATAAAGTGGCTACAGATTGGCTCAAAACATATTTTCACTTCTTGTGACACTGCAGAAGCACCAGTTTTTGGAAATGCTTCAGGGTCTTTTTGATAAAAATGCAAAATTCTGTGGACAACACCTTGATTTTCCACTTCATTTCAAAATATTCCTCTTGGCATGTTTTGCAAATAAGATTGCTTTTTACACACACACACACACACACACACACACACACACACACACTCCAACAACTGACCAATGATTTGGAAGGAAGCTGAACATTTGGTGTCAGACTATTCCAGGGTTTGGAAACACTGAAATCAAGGATTGTCCTTATGTGTGATTATTTTTTTATTTCTAATACTTGGCTTCTTTAACTCTATTACACAGTAACAAAAGACATATTTGATCTATGCTTACGATTTTCAAGTGCTTTATTTAACTTCAAACACCATATGTGTGCGTTTGTATACATACATACCTATACGTATGTATTTATTGTACACTTTATATTCCTTTTTTTTGTTTACAAAATACATGTCTCCATTAGGTCAACTTATTATACAAAAATTATATATAAACTTACGCTTTTCCCTCGTACCTGACAGGCCTGTGGTTAGGATAAAGTGAAATTATATAATATATGCCAAGGAACTTTTCAAGGCATAAAGATCTTAACAAGCAATATTGTTATCAGAATTTAAAAAGTCTGTTCTCCTTTATATATGAATATCATTTTTGACCCATTCACACAGAGCCTCTTTTCAATGTTGTGATGTTAAATGCGACAGCTTTAAAATAACCCATCCTAAATATTCAGTGAATTAAAATACTTACTGCATTGCTAACAGGAATCATATATACTAATATGCTACTGCATAAAGCATTTGGGGCTTCAATTTATTATTCAATAAGAATGCATTTGACCTCGGTGTGTTGATGACTCTTTTTTCAGAAACTGTACTCTGCAGCTAGGCTAATCAAACTGTGTACAGTTCATTTGGAATAATTTCTCATCTAATTCCTTTAACTGTTTGGAGACAGAAAGTAGGCCTGTCCTTTGTAGAATAAAAAGTAAACAGCAGTTCCCGTTGTATGATAAGCAAATAGAAAGGCTAACAGCTAATGTGCTGATTCAATAACCATTTCTATATTATCCTTTTAACTTACAGACATCCTCGGTATATTTTAAATTATTTCCATTAGAGAATTATACATGGGTCTGAAAAGTAATAAGAAAAGAAAATCCAGAAACAACTTTGGTATTATTTATAAAGAATAAATTATTTTATGCTGATTATCTATAAATGATCTATGGTATAAAAGGGCATGTTGATAGTGATTCTAGCAACTCTATAAAGAATGCAAAAACTTAACTGGGGTCGGGGGAGGGGGGGCCGGATAAACGCCAAAGAAGAAAGAACCTGTGCTCATCTCATACATTTATATTTGGAAGCAAATCATTAACTTTATCATACAAGTGGACAGCCACCTTACCCACAAAATACATGTGTTGTTAATATTCAAGCATCCCATAATCATCTTGGCTTAGTTTAACATCTGTAATGGAAATTAGAAAGAAAGGCATCTCCTGTTTTTGCCCCCTGTCAAAAATCTTTTGTTGTTGTATTTCCAAAATTAAAATTCTTTGGGCAATATCTTCTATCTGTGACAATATACTTGTCATAAACTAAGTATTTATCTTACAAAATATACCGTGTTTGACAGTATATTTCATAGGTAAAATTGGCTATCATCCTTGGTTATATTCTTGGAGCAGAAATGAGAAAGAAAAGGGAGTGGAATATCATGAACTGAGGGAATGGAGCATTTTGTCAGCTTTCTGGATGGCGCCAGAGCACACAGTGCATGGGCATAAGATTCAGCATGTATGAGATAAGCCCCAATCACCGCAGTAACATCCTCTTAGGGTCCAAGTTCACCCACCTGTTAAGGCACTCCCAAAACAATAAAAAAGAACTGGGAAGATTATATTCTGAGATGCCTAAATCTTTGAACATTGATCATAACCAAGGCTGCCTCATACCTTATACTGCAACTTCGCACAGAATAACAAAATGTGCCTCCCACCTCCTGTAGGCACTGTGTACTGTTGGCAACCATCTTTTCCTAGTGGCAAGACAAGTTCTGCAGCCCAAATGTTGTCAGCCCTGGAATTAACTCACTTTAGGAGACTATGAGGAGGGATTTCAGGTGAAAATTTGGGCATTGATGATGGAAGGTCATGTGCGTTCTTCTGAAAAGCCTTGGGAGCTATACAATTTTGCCCTAAAAATAAAGATGCTCATGAGAAAACTAGGAATAGAGTAGACTACTCAAACCATAGATCTTTGTAACTAGAACATTAACAGGAAAAACAAAATGAAAGAATCCTAATGAAAATTCTGGCATAATTAAAATTCTCTTAGCGTTTACACCAAGCAACATAGTCAGTCCTTTGCAATCTTAAAATGTTAAGCCAGTGCTTTCTTCTACGGGACACATTTCTTGGAGGATATTTGTTTTAAGAGAGACTATTTTCATAAAAATCTGACTCATGGTGTGGGCTTCTTCATAAATTCATTGCTTTAGTGTGGGGAACAAGTTGTACAGCTTCATCACCTACACTGTAGCTTTACCAGTAGCTTAAAATAACGAACAGCCTCATAATGTTTTTTACTTTGAGATGGAGTCTCGCTCTGTCTCCCAGGCTAGAGTGCAGTGGCGTGATCTCAGCTCACTGCAACCTCCGCCTCCTGGGTTCAAGCAATTCTCTCCCTCAGCCTCCCAAGTAGCTGAGATTACAGGCGTAACCACCATGTCTGGCAGGACATAAATCACATCACATAATTCATATAAAGAACCAAGGAAATTTCTGGTACCTAGACAGCTGTGCCTAGACTCCCCATCCATTGTAGTATTTGCCTGGTTTGATCAAGTACCAGTCTTCTTTTGTTTTCTTTTGAGACAGAGTCTCGCTTAGTCGCCCAGGCTGGAGTGCAGTGGCGCGATCTCGGCTCACTGCAAGCTCCACCTCCCGAGTTCACGCCATTCTCCTGCCTCAGCCTCCCGAGTAGCTGGGACTACAGGCGCCCGCCACCTCGCCCGGCTAGTTTTTTGTATTTTTTAGTAGAGACGGGGTTTCACTGTGTTAGCCAGGATGGTCTCGATCTCCTGACCTCGTGATCCGCCCGTCTCGGCCTCCCAAAGTGCTGGGATTACAGGTGTGAGCCACCGCGCCCAGCCAAGTACCAGTCTTCTTTTAGGGTCATTTGGTTCAAATACTTTAAGCATTAAAATTTGTCCTATATATTAATTAACGTATGAATTATTTAACTCGAGGTGTTTTGTAAAACAGTTAAGAGTTCAGGACCATGTTATAAAGACCTAATTATTTTATCAATATCCTGATAAAACTATATTAAGAATATTCTCTTTAGGGTTGGTAAGTCCTATGTAACTCTTCAAGTTGCACGAATCCTCCTACTTTCCAGAGGATAATGCTGAATGCTCAAGAGTTGTATAATTGTACTTTTTGTGGGAAAGGACACCCTGGATTTTATTTCCCTGAACTGTGTTATCAGAATTAGCAGGGTCGTGTAGCTGTTTCTCAGGAGAACTTGCTCAGCTATCCAAACTGGGGCCTATTCCTCATCTATTTACATCCCTCCCTCATGAAAACTAACTCAGATATTAAGTCGCCAGGGAATTCAAGACAAAAATGAGAAAGAAATGTGAACCCACTTTCCCCCTTAGTTCCTTCCTGCTTATATCAAACAACACTGACTTGGGGTCTCTAATACATGCATGTCCTATTTGCCCTGAACTTTACCTAGGACCTCTGAGCTGAGGATTGCTACCCCTGAGGCTGCAGTTTTATAATTACTAGAAAATGTGTGTTTCAGGGATGACGATGTTAGAAAGTGATCAGACCCCAATGATGAAGGTTAAAAACATGATAGCAGTAATCACGTGCCACCAGAAACATTTTAAAATAGCCACTGATGCTCTAGTAAGTTCCAATTCCTAATTTTCAGAGACTATTTTTCTTGTTCTTGGTGCTAATTTGACCAACTTTTAATAATCAGTCCAAGTAAGATCAACCACTTAGAGTGCTAAAAAGATTGTTTTTACAGTAAAGACTATTCATTAGTTAGTTCATTTATTCATCCTCCAAATATCTGTGACTCCAAATTCTTATTCCCTTGCAGTTTCCACAAAAGGAGGCACAGGCCCATGGTTCCTGATTCCAGTCTTTCCCTCACTGTCCTACAAAGAGGTACTTTCCATGTGACCCCAAAACAAAGTTCAGTAGCAGTTAGTGAGCTTCCTTTGTTCTGCTCTTTCTTCCATTTCAGTTCTTTTTTTTCTACAAATGCTGCCAAAAGCAGACTATTAGAGCAGCCTCATTAGCACCAAGAGAATGGAATGTTTCCACCAGCAATGCCCTCATTGATGCTCCATGAGTTTCCAGTCACTGCAACTCTGGTGAGGTGCTGGGTTCTGTGCAGAGCCAAGGAAAATGGTGTCCTTCCAACTCTGAGCCACATGTGGTCATCCAGGCCACAGAAGCAGCAATCCTTATTCCCATAGTTGCAGAAAGGCCCTTTCAGGAGTCCCATCTGCTTCTGAACCCAAAACCTTTTTTCAAGGATAATTAAAATTAGTCCAAAGGTGCTTGGGGATGGATGATGCCCTTGCATCTTCCTCTATTTTCCATTGACATCACATAAGCCACACACACACACACACACACATCCCACATACACACACACTTCTTTCCTCCTGCAATTAAAAATAGCCCCTCTCTCTGAAAACAGAGACAAAAGCACTCAGAATAGAAGTAGTCCTGTTGGTGGTGAGATGTTCTCTCCATTAGCTATGGAGTACTGTTTTATGTGTTGTGTACTTATGCCTTACAACATCTTTTAAAGACACTTTATATTCCCAATGCCTTAACATTAGTGATGATTCAAGATTGAGACAAATGATGACAGCTAGTGCTCACACATTCATTCTACACTATTTACAGTGAGAATTCAAATCTCACGAATAGGGTGAAAATACTTTCAATATTTTATGGGCTAGTTACCAAATGTAGCATATGCTCTTGAAACCATGGAAAATAGAAAAATATGATGCCTCCATTTTTAATATTCCTCTAAAAATTATTTTCTTTTTTCTTGATCTATTTTGACTAATTTTCTATTTCATCTTTTTTATTCTTACTTCATTTATTGTCTTTCACCTTTAACTCTGTATTCAGAGAGGTCAGACATAGAGGAAAATGTACAAATTTGGGATATGATAAAGGTGGCGTTTCAAAACGTTGTAGGAAAGATGGATTATTCAATAAAGGGCATTGGACAACTGGCTAGCCATTTGGAAAGTAATAAAACTGAAACTTTATCTTACTCCTTACTCAAAATGAATTCTATTTGGCTCCAAAATTTGAGAATAAAAATCTTGATGATTAAAAAAGTAAGCTTAAGGGTGCTTAAGACCTCTTTAACTATGATAAAACTGAAAAGCTATAGATAATATAGTGATAGATTAAATGAAAATTTGAAATATCTCCCTAGGTAAAAACATTTTAAAGTTAAAAAAGAAACAAAAAATTGGGAAAATATTTGCAAGTTGAGAGTAAAGAGAACAATTTTCATAAATCATTTAGTAACGGTATAGCAACCTATTAGAAAGTAGTCATTAACTAGGCTCAGTGATTCATGCCTTGTTATTCCAGCTACTCGGGAGGCTGTGGTGGGAGGATCCCTTGAGCACAGGAGTTTGAGGCTGCGGTGAGCTATGCTCATGCCACTGCACTCCAGCCTGGGCTGGACAGAGTCAGATCAGGTCTCTGGAAAAAAAAAAAGATAAAAAGAAAAATGTAGTCTTGAATAGGTAATCAAAAAATTCAAATGGGCAATAAACATATAAAAGTATGATTTTTAAATTCATATAAATTAATAAGGGAAACCAAATTAATATGGTATGAGACGCCAGTTTAAACTCTATCAGTCCAGCAAAAAACTTTTAAAGTTTCATCAAAGCTGGTATTGAGGACAGTTTGGAGAAGTAGGCACAGAACTATACTTGGGTAGGAATAAAAATTTGTCCAGCCTTCTGGTAGGACAACTTTTAAAAAATCCTACTTAACTATGAAAAGCAGGTGACATATTGAAGATATATATTGATATATGAAGATATGATTGCAAAATTATTTACAGTTATATGTATAAAGATGCTATTTAAAGACTTTTAAATTATGCTTTAAGTTCTAGGATACATGTGCAGAACGTGTACGTTTGTTACGTAAGTATACAAATGCCATGGTGGTTTGCTGCACCCATCAACCCGTCATCTACATTAGGTATTTCTCCTAATGCTATCCACCTCCTAGCTCCCCACCCCGCCCCCACCTCCGGCTGACAGATCCCAGTGTGTGATATTCCCCTCCCAGTGTCCATGTGTTCTTATTGTTCAACTCCCAGTTATGAATGAGAACACGTGGTTTTCTGTTCTTGTGTTAGTTTAAAGACTTTATAGTGATACAAAATCTGGACACATTCTCTATCTCCTGTAGTGGGGAAGTGATTCCAGAATATGGAAAATGTATAGGATGCACAAAACTATGAATAGTGTTTCTCTAAAGTGGGGCTACAGGGGCTGGAGGAGGATTCTACTTTGCTACACCTGCTCTTTGGCATCTCTGATGTGAATTGTGAGGGAAAATGGGTGTATACAATGGGGATCCTATGGATAGAAGAAGATGAGAGGAATAAATGTGAGTGTCAAAATTATTACTGCGATCTTTGAGGCATTCAAGAAATGAAGGTTAAGAACTTGAGTTATTTTGAAGTTGCTTTTGGTTGCTCTACTCTATCTTTTAGGGGGATAACTTTTAGACTGGATCATTTAGTGACATCTTTATCAGAATTACATGAAATTCAAATTACTGAAAGGAAATGAGAAATAATTATATAATTTTTCTTATTACAGAGGAAATATAAATTTCAGGCCCAAAGGGTTTAAGGGATTTGATCAAAGTTAGGAACAGAGCTGGAAGTAGAAACCAAACCCTCTTACCCTGCCTCATCCACTATCGTCTTCCTACCAGCCCTGTGGTAACATAAGCCAAAGCACAGAGATTTAGAGATCTTGAATCTTCTGAAGGACTGCGATTTTCAATTCAACCTACATGTATAATTATTGCTAAAGAATGAGAGTAAAAATTAAAGCATTCATCCTTCTTTTTATTAATATAAATGCAACAGGCATTTGTCTGATCATATTGAAAACTGGGCATATTACTTAATCAGGGAACATGATTTACATAGGAAACCAAACATAAAAACACTAGGCAGGCGGATCATGAGGTCAGGAGTTTGTGACAAGCCTGACAAACATGGTGAAACCTCGTCTCTACTGAAAATACAAAAATTAGCTGGGCATGGTGGTACATACCTGTAATCCCAGCTACTCTGGAGGTTGGGGTGGGAGAATAGCTTGAACCAGGAATGCGGAGGTTGCAGTGAGTCAAGATCATGCCACTGTACTCCAGCCTGGGCGACAGAGTGAGACTCTGTCAAACCCTGCCCCACCCCCCCACACACAAGAAAAAATATATATTCCATGGATTAGATACATTGTTTAAATGTGGATCTTGAACTGTGGATTTGGTTTTACCACTACTGTACACTCTTAAAAATTCTGAGTATGCCAAAGAGTTTCTGTTTATGTGTGTTATATTTAATGGTATTTACCGTATAAGAAATTAGAAACAGAAATCGTTTAAATGTTTGTTATCAGCTTATGTTAAAATAACAATTCTATTTTATGTACACATAATTGAAACTTTTTATGAAAAATACAATCTATTTTCAAAACAGCCACAAGAAAATAGCGAGAATGGCATCATTTCACTTTTTTTTTTTTTGCAAATCTCTTCCATGTCTAGCTTCATAGAAGACACTCTCATATATCTGCTTCTGCATTCACTCTCTTGTGAAAAGTTGCAGGGTTTAAATGATGGCTGGATTGTTTCTGAGAAAATACCTGTCAAATACACACTAACCATCCTTAATTTGACAACTGTGCTTTTTTTTTTTTTTTTTTTTTTGTGATACAAGGTCTGGCTCTGTTGCCGAGGCTGGAGTACAGTGGCACAATCTCGGCTCACTGCAGCTTCCACCTCCCGGGTTCAAGCAATTCTCCTGCCTCAGCCTCCCGAGTAGCTGGGATTATAGGCGTGCACCATCGTGCCTGGCTAATTTTTTTGTATCTTTGGTGGAGACAGGGTTTCAACAGGGCTGGCCAGGCTGGTCTCGAATTCCTGACCTCGTGATCCATCCGCCTCGGCCTCGCAAAGTGTTGGTTTTACAGGCATGAGCCACCGCACCCAGCCGACTATTGGGCTTTTAAGTCAAAATGATATACCATAAAAAGGCAGCTAGTGAAGCTTGCAATATAGCACAAATGCTTTTCCTCGAGATCACCATCGTACTTCAATATGCAGCAAAAGCATTTTATGTGTATTTCTCATTTCATCACACAGATTGTTGAAAAGCCATGTACTCAAGGCATTAATTTTACTAAATTAGTAACTTAATTTACTAAAATTGTTTATTAAATTAATAAATTAATTTAATAAAGTTAATGGTTCCTGCTTCATCAAGGGTATTACTAGGTAAAATTGACTTTTTTGTTTGGTTATCTGAGAGTTCATGATGGTAAAAATACAATAACTGCTGGTATAATTTGGTGCCACTACATGATTTAGGATATGGTTTCAACAGTATGTCTCATCATCAGTACTTTTGCATCATTGGTGCAAATGTCAACACAGTGAAAAAGACAAAAATGTGTTTGTATTATTATAGAAATTGTTTTGTTGTCTCAAAAGTCTGAAAGGGTCTCAAGAAGGGATCTATGGACTGCACTTTGAGAATCATTAGTTTATGACAATAATAGGTACTAAAAGTGAGAAGGCGATAAGAAGTCCTGTTTCAATAAAATGTTAATCTGAAAATAAAGGTCATTACTGAAATGCAAAAGCTGGAAGTAATCAAAACCTGCGTTTGCTTAATAGTGTTTAGCACAGAGCCATATAAAAGTTCTTTTTACAGTGAAAGTATCTAGTTACTTCGCCTTTTTTTCCTCTTTGAAACCATTTCCTTATAATTTAATTTTTGATGTCAAGATTTCTTCAAAGTACAATTATCACTATAGCATGCATGTATGCTTGTGCACACACTCGCACACTAACAACTGTGGGCATTTATCAGCTTTCCCTGCATCAATCATCTTTCCTTTTGTCAGTGCTGCAAGTAGTCCACCTATCAATATCAAGCCTGAATTCCATCATTTTCCATATTCTCAGTTACTTCCCTTTTTCTGTTATTGTCTTGTTCTTGTATTGTCCATCTGTATACATTGGATAAGTCTCATCAGCAGGTAAACATTCTCTTCTATATCCTGTCTATTAAAACAAAGCCAAAGGAAACTCTGCCTTCTCACCATTTCCTGTGCAATTACAATTTCTCAAACTAGAGACTATTCAATTTACTCTAATATGGTATCTACCCTGGCTTGCTACTGAAATCACTCTTGTCAAGGACACCAAAGACTTTCACCTTGTCAAAGGCAATGGTTAACTTTCTGTCCTCATACTTCATGAGCTCTAAGAATCACTCAATAGAGTCCACAATATTTTCTCAGTGTTCCTTCATGTGGATTTGGAAACCTCCCTCTCCTGTGACTTTAGTCCTCATTCACTGATGGTTTCTTTGCAGTCTCCTTTCCTGGCTCTTTTTAATGTGGGGCTCTTCAAGGCCTAGCTCTAACCTCTTTCCTCTCTCTACCCCTTTCCTCAGATGACCTTTGCCAACTCCATGCTGCTGATCCCCACATTTATCTTTCTATCACAGTGTTTTCCTCTGACCACCACTCTTACGTTTTTAGCAGCCTTTGTGACATCGCCATTTAGACCTGAATTTTTAGAAACCTCAAAATAACATGTCCAAAACATACATTTTATTTATTCTCCCCAACTCCTCCCCACTTCGTATTCTTCATCCCAGCAATTGGCACCATCTTTTACACATTGCTCCAACCAGACACTTGGGCATCATCCCATGTTCTTCCCTTTCTCTCAGGCCCACACCTTCGCTATATTTAAGTTTTGCATATTCAGTTAGTATCAAGGTTAGATATGCCCAGTTTTATACTCTACGTACTCAGTAGTGTAAGTTACCTGTACATGTTCCCGGTATATTTATTTGTTAGTACCTGAGCACTTTATCTGTGAGTTAAAAGATGCAGCCCAGTTACCCCTTAGCATCATTAGGCCATAATTCATGGAACCAGTGATATGAGTGTAAGGCTTCATTTACAAAGGGACCACCTTCCAAAGTTCTGCTTTCTAACATGAACTGATTATATTTCTTTCTTAAAGAAGAAACAAAACAGAATACTTCAAAAGACTAATATTTTTGGTGATTTTAAAAAATCTGTTAGATACACAAGTGAGAACATTACAAAGTAATCTTCATAGCCACTGCCTCAACACTCCTACTCATCCTAGACAAACTACTTTTATAACAAATTGCTTCACTCTCTATTAAGCATAGTGAAAGCAGTGAAATGCCACGTAATCTTCTCGAACTAATAAATGATGCATTTGTGCCTTTTCTTTCTCTCCAGTGCTGCACTGCCCTTGGTCTTTAAACAATTGACACTATTCTTTTCACAATATATAATGTTTCCCTCTAAAGTTTTGTTTCAACATTGATAATCTCACACTTTGTCCTAGAGGCACAAAGCTGCAGATGATATAAATAACTCCACATAGATTTTTTGGATCAATTTTAGGAAAGGAGAAAAAAAACTTCCGAAACTGTTAAACTGCTGACTTATTTTCTTTGGTTTTCAGGTGCTAACAGATGAATGATAAATCTATTTAAAAACACCTTTTTCTGACTTCTACATATTCTCATTGATAGCAATAGGTGTTAAGTCGCATGCACAGTAAACATAAAACACAGGGAGGGCTAAATAAAAATAAATCCGTGGCGGCACTATCTCAATGGCTTGGTGTATCATACATTGGTGGTAAATACTTCCTTCTCTCAATGTCTTTTGGTCTCTGAACTTCTTGTTCACCCTTTCGTTATAAAGCTGAAGAGACTTATTATTGCTCCTTCTGAAAGAATACACATTTTGAATTTGGTGGGGTTACCAGAATACTGATATAAAATTTTCCTATCTCTGTGAATCAGAAGCTGGTTGTTAAAAATTCAACTGTCATTAGACTTGGAGAATATGGCTAATATCCTATAGTGATGTTAAAGAAATGTGTGACTTTTTATGGCGTCGGTTTCAAACAAATATCTTATATCTTGTTTATTTTTCACAATATGTTTGCGAAGGCCTACTGTAACTAATGATATCCTGGAAATTGTTGGATTGAGTGCCATGATTACTTTGAATTGCAATTATTAATGAAGCTATTTTCTCCTAATATTTGTAGTATACCAAATGAGTCAAAATTTTTAGCTTGTCTAAATCTATTCAAAAGATGTCAGTCAAAACCAAGTAGCCGAATCAGCTCAGAGAGTTTATTTTCATCATTACAGTAGTTACAAGAGAAAAATGGATAACTCTGCACATGTATAGATTTTTAGTGTACCATAGTTTCTTAACCTATAAACAGAAAACAAACTAAAAGAATGTTTCAAGAGACCTATCATGCAGCTTAATAGTGTGGTAGTCAAGCTAAGACTGAAATACCCATGCACCAAATTATGCACCATTTGCTAAGAGGAGCTTTTGTAATGCTTCAGTACATTTACTTATGTGTTGAAGACAAATAGGGCAAGTGGTTAGCTAGTTATTCACAGAAAAATTACTATATAATATGCCTGGCCACTGGAGAAAATAGGAGATGGAGATTATGGTCAGTAATCCTAGCAGAATCCACCAGCCAGGTCTCATAGACTCATTTCGATATAAGGCCCCTAAAGGAAAGCTTCATCAAACAATATATATTTTATTTATTTTGAAATATGGAGATCTCTAACTGATCTAGGAGAGGAACTCCTGACATGGTGATGAAAAGGTAGCCGGGCTCAGCATGGCCGACGTGCCAAGGCAGAGATGCCTCTGAAAGCAATAAAAAATAGAATCCCTTCTTGGTTCTTTTCATCTCCCCTTTGTGTTAAGTCTATTTGATTTTGCTATCAGTGTGGCTTATAATTTTCTGAGTGCAATGAAAAATAATTCTGCGAATCTGTACTCAATATCTAAAGGAGTTTTCAAACCAACAAGGGTAAAGGATATTTTCCCTTCTCTCCTTTTTTAATTGTATGAAAGATATGCACAGACTGTTTAGAATGAGTGTAAGGAGTGATGTGTGCAAAGAAAAATCCCTGTCAAGTGCTCTGTGCTTTGCTATTTGCCCATGGCAATGGACAGTCCAGAGATAAAGAGGGGGAAAAAAGCCTAAAACCCATCAATCCCAGACATCTCTTGGTAAGCAGTAACCGAGGGCAAAATAACATGCAGCTGGCTAATAGAAAGTGAGGCTACCCTGCAAATTTAGGGTCCAATTCTCTTCACCCCTCTCTAGTTAAAAACCAAATAATTTTTTTTCATGTAGCTTCCAATTGCAGAGCCTGTTGAAAACTCATTATCTTCAAATAGGATTACATTCCGTTAATATGAGAACATGCATATTACAATATCTGGTAAAAATCAAAAGTTCCAATTTGCTCACTACATGTAAATCCAATTCAAAATATTTCCATAACATATATCTGCTGGATGTTACACTATTTGTGTGTCACTCTGGAATGGATTAACTCCATGACAGGCTAGGCTCAGTTTTTCTGCATTTGGTGTTTTTAAACAGTTTATATTTGTTATCATATCAAAGACAGGCTTGCAGTTTTCAAAAGGAAGAAGAGAACACAGCGCCCAAGGCTCCTCCAGCATTACATTTCTTATTCCATTTTATCTTTCTTGGTTTTGACTAATGTCAGTAACAGCTACTGGTAATAAACTGCTTGTTACAGCCTGCTGTTGCCTTGAAGCCTGGCTTTGATACATTGTCAGCCAATAGGAAGCATTTCCTGATTACATTTCCAAATTGCTTGTTTATTGATCGAGAGTTAATAAAGCAAAAGACAACTTTACGGCTTAAATTAAATGAAAGTTTCCTTTGATGTTCAAATTATCCAATCAACCAACAGGCAGTGAAATGGAAGCATTTGAAAGTTTTATCTGAAAAGAAAAAAAAAAATGTATGAGATAAATGGATCTTAGTGTAGACACGGTAGCTAAGTGCTAATGAAAAATATGTGCAACTTAGCATACTGCAATTTCATTTATTTCTCAGGCAAAGGAAATGATGTTGTTTTTCAATACACCCCACTCCTCAAACCTGAAGAAGGAAAAGTACTTCTAGGATGTCTTTCATTTGGCTCACAATAATTTCTTAAACTGGAATCATTTTAGTAAATAATATGAAGTATATATTAACTTCATGGATTTACAAAAATTCTGATATTTGGAAATGGTAACACAACTTAGATTCTATTTTTGGAATGTCACAGTGTAGATGTTTGGGTGACATACATGGTCAGTTCAACTATTTGAAGAAATTGGCCTCTGAAATTTTTAGCAGTTTTTAACATCCCCTTTCCAGTGAGACGGCAATCTTTTATCAACACAGGGGGAAATCAGACATTTCTGACAAGGAAGAAAATAAACAAATATTCTAAAGGTTTGCCAATATCAGGACACATAGGAGACCAGCACTTTGTGATAGGCGACCCATAAACAGAATATCTGGTTAGAGAGGAGGGAGAGGGTTACTTAAGACCTTGGACAAAGTCAGAAAGAAACAGTTACTATTATGATTGTGCTACAAGGTTAAGTGAAAAGTAAACAAAATTGTGTAAACAGCATGATAACAAATCTGTGGGAGAAAAAAGAAAGTTGCATGAAAAGTCTATGGAGAAATATAGTAAAATATTATCAGAGGCTATTTTGGGGTGATATTAAGAGTATTTTTCTCTTCTTACTTTGTACATTTCTTATTTATTTATTTATTTATTTTGAGACAATACCTTGCTCTGTCACCCAGGCTGGAGTGCAGTGTCACGATCACGGCTCACTGAAGCCTTGACCTTGCAGGCTCAAGCAATCCTCCTACCTCAGCCTGCCAAGTAGCTGGGGTACAGACGTACACCATGCCTGGCTTTTTTTTTGTAGAAACAGGGTCTTCCTATGTTCCCCCAGGCCCATGTACTAAACTTTTGATAACAAACATACATTACACTTAAAATGGAAAAAGAAAAAGCTATTAGTTTAAAATCAAAGTTAACAAAACATAATGACTTTTGAGACCGAGTCTCGCTCTTTTTCCAGGCTGGAGTGCAGTGGCATGATCTTGACTCACTGAAACCTCCACCTCCCAGGTTCAAGCTATCCTCTCCTGCCTCAGCCCCCTGAGTAGCTGGGACTACAGGTATGCGCCACCAAACCCAGTTAATTTTTGTATTTTTAGTAGAGACAGGGTTTCACCTTGTTGGCCAGGATGGTCTCAATCTCTTGACCTCGTGGTCCGCCCACCTTGGCCTCCCAAAGTGCTGGGATTACAGGCATGAGCCACCGCACCTGGCCCAAAAAATTATGACATTTTCTTTTTCTTTCTTTTTCTTTTTCTTTTTCTTTTTCTTTCTTTTCTTTTCTTTTCTTTTTCTTTTTCTTTTTTTTTTGAGGCAGTCTCGCTCTTTTTCCAGGCTGGAGTGCAGTGGCATGATCTTGGCTCACGGCAACCTCCGCCTCCTGGGTTCAAGCGATTCTCCTGCCTCAGTCTCCCGAGTAGCTGGGACTACAGGCATGCGTCACCACGCCCAGCTAATTTTTGCATTTTTAGTAGAGACAGGGTTTCATCATGTTGGCTAGGATGGTCTCAATCTCTTGACCTCGTGATCTGCCCGCCTTCATCAGCCAAAGTGCTGGGATTACAGACTGAGCCACCATCCCCAGCCCCCAAAATAATGACATTTTCTTAGCTGCTTCTTGGATAGTAAAATTGCAAAAAGTTTATTCTGAGGTTAGGACTTTTGGAAAGCCTTGACTACTACCTAGATATCTGAAATTATGTGCTAACTACTCGAACTTCTTGCCTGTGTTGCATCTTTTATCTTTTTTTGTTTTGTCATCCAAAGCTCACCAAAGACAATTAGTCAGGCCATGTTATAGTTCCAGATTGGTTAAGGAATGTGCATTGGCTGCAAAGAGAATATGACCAGCTACCACTCTTTGATTAGCCTCCTTCTACAGCCTACTCATTGGCCACCAGCAGCTAGGGTGATCTTTCCAAGGTGCAAATCTGATCACAGCTTCTCTGCTTTCAACCTTTCATTGAGTTCAGTCCACAGGGCCCTGCAAACTTTGCTTCCTGCCTACCTCTTAGATGCATCTCATCATGAGCCCTCTGGCCCCTCAGCTCCAGCCACAAAGGCTTCTTTTGGGTCCTCTAATTATGTGAACTTCCTCCTATCAAGTTTTTGCCTTTAGAATTTCTTCCTCAAAGAAACCCTCCTTGACTTTCAGTTCTTTGTTATTGGAGTTCTTTGTCATCAGAGTTCTTTGTCATTTGCTGTCATTAAATTTTTTTCTTTCCTAGCACTGGCACTGTGTAACTTACATATCTGCTTAGCACAAGGCCTGGCACAAACTGAGCACTAAATAAATAGGTGTTAAAGGAATAAAGAAATGATAAAGAGAGAACAGATGAACTAGTCACCTAGTGCTCAGATTTACTCTATATTGCCACAGATGTTTTCCTGAAATATCTAGATGAATTCACAGGAAAAGCTTTCATTCATTCATTCATTCATTCATTCATTCATTCATTTTAATTTTTTTGAGGATTTGTTGTGCATACGGTACATAGCGTCATAGGAAATGAGATGAATTGGACATGGATTTTGTTCTAAGAGTTCTTAGTATAAATCAGCATTTCCCTTTTTCAGGGTTAATTTGGTCAAAGCATGAATGGACACTTGAAAGTGGAACTGTGCTAACATTTCAATAATTATATTTATACCACCACACACTTAATTTTGGGCCAAACCCAGGGAGTATTTCTCATTTTTTGTGCCACTTACTTCCCACCTTCTCATCCTCAGAAAATGTTTAACAAACCCTGTCAACTTACCTCCAAAATATATTTTGAATCCATCTATTGAATACATCTGATTCCCCTGCAACGACTCAGACAAGGCGACTTTCATTCTTGTGTCTCTACTGGCCTCCCTGCTTCCTCTTAGCTCCCCTATGTTCTGTTTGCCACAAGGCAGCCAGAGAGGTCTTTTAAAAGCATGATTCAGTTTATGCCACTTGCCTGTTTGTTGTGTAAATGGCTTCCCCTTGCACTTAAAATCAAATGCAAACTGTCTCTCTGAGCAGCCATCCCCTACCTTAATTGCCTTGCCTAATTCTGTGACAAAATGTCATCCCTGCTCTAGACCCACGCATATGCCTGTGCCAAGGTGTTCCTCTATACCCTGAATGCTTCCCCACATCATTTCATGGGTAGCTGCTTCTTTTCATTCAGGTCAGAACTCACAGTCCAGCTCTTCAGAGGGCCTTCTCTAGAGTAGCCACTTTGCAGTTACTCATTAACATATCACACTTTTGGATTTCCTTCAGAGCACTTATTACTATCTGAAAATATCCAGTTTATTTAGAAATAAATTCTGCTCCCCTCACCATGCCCCCCCCCCCACTGGAACTTTATGAGAGCTGGACCTTGGCCAGCTTATTCACTGGTGTGACCCAGTGCCTAAACAGTGCCTGGTACAGGGTATGTGGTCAATAAATATTTGTTGAATGAATGCATGAGAAAGTGAATGAATAGATAGACTTCACTTCATGAAAATGGTGGGCAGGTGCTTCTTGACTGGCGTTTGATTTTCAGTTGTAACGTAGCACTTCTTCTAAATGAATCCCACCTTGCCATTAAGCCCCACTACAAGTCCCTCCAACTCCATGAAACCTTTCCCAATAACCCAGTCCACTTTCACCCCCTTTTCTGAATCATTACATACAATTTTATTGTATTACCCAGGTTGCTTTTGAGAGTGAAAGTAGGCACTATTATTATTTGTGCAGAGCCAACAGGCATAAACTGGAAACTGTCCTGGAAAAACTGGGATGTATGGTTACCCTATCTGTATGCCACTTCATCATTCCTTAATTTACATAAACTTTGACTGCAGTTTTTCAGAGGTATGCAACTTTTCCCTTATTAAAACTTAAATCCTTAGTCATATTTAATTGCACTTAGCACACAACTGAGCTCCCAGGAGTTGCTAATGAAATGCTTATTGTTACTGTGTTCAGTTGGTATCAAACCCCTGTTTTCCTCGTGCTGCTTATTATCAAATTCACTTCTTTGAGCGAAATTGTTTTGAAAGGGAGTGGTTCTTTTTTTTTTTTTTTTTTTTTTTTTTTTGAGACGGAGTCTGGCTCTGTCGCCCAGGCTGGAGTGCGGTGGCCGGATCTCAGCTCACTGCAAGCTCCGCCTCTTGAAAGGGAGTGGTTCTTTTATGCATCAAACTGGATCTGATGTCTATGCAGGTATTTTCTCATTGTAAACGCAGTAAGAAACTCCAGGCTGTAAGTTGCCTGTAAACTTTTGTATATGGCTCTTACCGCACTTCCAGCACATTGTACTTCATTTGGCTGGAATACTGTCCTCCCCATCTACTCCCTCCCAATCTTCCTCTGACTAATTTCCATAAGCTCCACAGACCTCAGCTTCAATTGTCCCTTCCTCCCCAACATGTGGTTAAGTGTCACTACCCAGAGCTCCATAGTACACACTGTACTGCCCCACTGGGCAATATCACACTCGGCTACATGGAAACTGTCTGTTTCCTTTCTGCCTCCCCATGGGATGGAGGTAAGTTCTGTGAGAGAAATTACCCTGTCTCTTTAATTCACCTTTCACTCCCTTAGGCTTAGTACAATGCCTGTCTCATGGTACATTTAAAAAACTTGTTGAATAAATAAATGAGTGAAGGCATTTGCCTATGTTTGGTTACTGGTGCAATAAGAGTAAAATGTATCTGAATATTATTTTATCAGATAATTTACATAGCACAAGATTATTTTAAAAAATACTTTAGTCCAAACTTTCAGCTAATTTTTCAGTTCAGCAACTGTAACTGTGACTCTAGTCAATGGACCTCGTGCACTTATGCCAAGTCTTTTTAGAAAATGTAGTGCTAAGGATTTATTATTATTTTTTACTTTTGGTTGAAAATAAACTCTCCACCATGTCCATTTAACTGCCCAAGTTGTAATTGTTAATAACGTTTAAGTGGCAGGGCTGCAATTAAAGTAGACTCGTAGGAATTTATTCATAAACTGTTTGTGTGTGTGTGTGTTGTAGTAGGTAGTTGTAATAATTTGGCTATTTGATACTCCATAAAACATTATTTTAAGATGAATCTAGATATAAGGCCAGTTACTCTCACTTCCTAATCATGCATGAAGAAATACAGTGATAAAAATTTATTTGGTAGTACTTTGAAAAACAATCAAATTTTTAAAAAGTGAAAATACCTCTGAAGATCCTGCTAATACTTTCAAAAAGCAAAATCTCATAGGAAATGAGTTAATGTGTTAGAATTTGAATTTTTCTATACATTTCTTCTGATGACTTTGAAATCTTTTAAGAGCAATTTTTAATAAAAGAATAGTCCTAATTATCAGATAGTATATATTGAATGATTTTAACTTCTCTGTTTTTATAATGAATCAGAAAAGCTGATATTGGGTTTACTAAAAATCAGGCAGACCCAAAGTAAATGTCATATCCTTCAGTCTCTATACAGTATAGTAACAACAATAATTATGATTACTTCTAGCAAGAGCTAACACTTTTAGAGATATTATATGCTGGGCACTTTTGTAATTGTTTGTACACCTTTTGACTTTTAAGCCACAACCAATCACATGGGGTAATATTACGACCATACAAGGATATCAAATCACAAAGAAATTAAATCACTTTGCCAAGATAAATTGTAGAAGTGGGATTAATATCCAGGCAATGTGACTCCAGAATCCATGTTCTTAATGACTTCAGAAGTATATGGAATCTGATCATGTGCATTTTACACTTTTGTATGAAAACCTAATCCCTGGTTTTATCTTCTCTAGTCTATACCCTTATTTTCCCTTCTTAATGATGTCATCACTAAAGGAGAGGAAGAGAAAGAGACGGAGAAGAAGAGGAGAAAGTTTGGTTGTAATGTGTGTATTTCAGCATCCCATATTATATTTTTTAGAGATCCAGACAGCATATAAATATGTAAAAACTTAGATAAACAGGTTTCCAGGATCCATCTGTGTCTCTCTGAGTTTGGTTCACACAAGAATGAGTAGAAGAATTCAGCTAAAAAGATGGTACCACGAAAAGAGTGGAGAAGACCAGGAATGAAAGTAAATGAGACTGGTCAGTGCGTTTAAAGGGACCAATGCACACTTCAAGACCAGGAAGAACTTTGGGTTAGATCAATTGAATTTTAAAGGCTGTAGCTAGACTGAAGAGGAGAGAATTGGCTAGCTAGGGTGTGCGGGTCCACCTCCTCCTCCTTGGGCCACCTGAAAGTTGATGTGATTGGCTATGCAGGCTCTTTTGTGGTTCCATATGAAATTTAAAGTAGTTTTTTTTTTTTTTTAATTTTGTGAAGAAAATCAGTGGTAGCTTGATGGGAATAGCATTGAATCTATAAATTGCTTTGGGCAGTATGATCATTTTCACAACAATGATTCATCCTATCCATGAGCATGGATTTTTTTTTCCATTTGTTTGTGTCCTCTCTTATTTCCTTGAGCAGTGGTTTGTAGTTCTCCTTGAAAAGGCCCTTCTCATTCCTTGTAAGTTGTATTCCTAGATATTTGATTCTCTTTGTAGCAATTGTGAATTGGATTTCACTCATGATTTGGCTCTCTGCTTGTCTATTATTGGTATATAGGAATAACTGTGATTTTTGCACATTGATTTTGTATCCTGAAACTTAGTTGAAGTTGCTTATCAGCTTAAGGAGTTTTTGGGCTGAGACAATGGGGTTTTCTAAATAATCTGCAAACAGAGATAATTTGACTTCCTCTCTTCCTATTTGAATGACCTTTATTTTTTTTTCTTGCCTGATTGCCGTGGCCAGAACTTCCAATAATATGTTGAATAGGAGTGGTAAGATAGGGCATTCTTGTCTTGTGCCAGTTTTCAAAGAGAATGCTCCCAGGTACCAAAAAAGATACATAGACCAATGGAACAGAACAGACCTCAGAAATAACACCACACATCTACAACCACCTGATCTTC
This sequence comes from Papio anubis, assembly GCF_008728515.1. NCBI lineage: Eukaryota > Metazoa > Chordata > Mammalia > Primates > Cercopithecidae > Papio > Papio anubis. The sequence continues at coordinate 44,083,519 of NC_044979.1, read as the reverse complement.
AACAAACCTGATAAAAACAAGTAATGGGAAAAGGATTCCCTACTTAATAAATGGTGCTGTGAAAACTGGCTAGCCATATGCAGAAAACAGAAACTGGACTCCTTCCTTACACCTTTTACAAAAATTAACTCGAGATGGATTAAAGACTTAAATGTAAAACCCAAAACCATAAAAACTCTAGAAGAAAACCTAGGCAATACCATTCAGGACATAGGCATGGGCAAAGACTTCATGACGAAAACACCAAAAGCAATTGCAATGAAAGCCAAAATTGACAAATGGAATCTAATTAAACAAAAGAGCTTCTGCACAACAAAAGAAACTATCATCAGAGTGAACAGGCAACCTACAGAATGGGAGAAAATTTTTGTATCCAGAATCTACAAGGAACTTAAACAAATTTACAAGAAAAAAACCAAACAACCCCATCAAAATGTGAGCAAAGGATATGAACAGACACTTCTCAAAAGAAGACATTCATGCGGCCAATAAACATATGAAAAAAACTCATTATTATTGGCCATTAGAGAAATGCAAATTAAAACCACAATGAGACAACATTTCATGCCAGTTAGAATGGTGATTATTAAAAAGCGGAAAAAACAGATGCTGGTGAGGCTGTGGAGAAACAGAAATGCTTTTACACTCGTGGTGGGAGTGTGAAGTAGTTCAACCATCATGAAAGAGAGTGTGGCAATTTCTCAAGGATCTAGAACCAGAAATACCATTTGACCCAGCAATCCCATCACTGGGTATATACCTAAAGGATTATAAATCATTCTACTAGAAAGACACATGCTCACCTACGTTTTTTGCAGCACTATTTGCAATAGCAAAGACTTGTGCAACCAACCCAAATGCCCATCAGTGACAGACTGGATAAAGAAAATGTGGCACATACACACCATGAAGTACTATGCATGAGTCCATGTCCTTTGCAGGGACATAGATATGAGTTCATGTCCTTTGCAGGGACATAGATGAAGCTGGAAGCCATTATTCTCAGCAAACCAACACAGGAACAGAAAACCAAACACCACATGTTCTCACTCATGAGTGGCAGTTGAACAATGAGAACACATGGACACAGGGAGGGGAACATCATGTACTGGGGCCTGTTGGCGGGTGGGGGGCAAAGGGAGTGAGAGCATTAGGACAAATACCTAATTCATGTGGGGCTTAAAACTTAGATGATGTGTTGATAGGTGCAGCAAACCACCATGGCACATGTATACCTATGCAACAAACCTGCATGTTCTGCATGTGTATCCCAGAACTTAAAGTAAAATAGAAAAACAAAAAAATGAAAGACTCCATTTAAACTAATCAGGAAATGAGCTGGGCACGGTGACTCATACCTGTAGTCCCGGCACTTTGGGCAGCCAAGGCAGGAGAATCACTGGAGCCCAGGAGTTTGGGACCAGCTTGGGCAACATAGGGAGACCCTGTCTCTACAAAACACTAAAACTTTAGCTGGCAGGGGTGGCACTTCCCAGCTACTCTGGAGGTGGAGGTGGGAGGATTGCTTGAGCCTGGGAGTTCAAGGTGGCAGTGAGCCATGATTGTGCCACTGCATTCCAGCTGGGTCACAGAAAGAGAGCGATCCTGTCTCAAAATGAAAATAAAAGTAAAGTCATCAGGGAATGAAAGCACCATTCCCTCTTGTTTTCTGCCATTGTCTTTCTCCCTGGCCTTTCACCTCTGCAAAGTGGTGGCAGTAGTTTAAGCCAATAGATCACCTATAGTGCCCGGGTCATTGTGTTGTTTTCTCCATGAACTGTTCTTTCCCCTCATTCATCACCTGCCATCAAGCCTGGGTGTTCTTTCTCCAGTGCATTGCCATGTTGGAGAGGGCCTGCACTTTATTGTTTTTTCGGCCAGGGGGCCAGGCTTCTTACTGCCTCTGTCACTTATTAGATCCTGAAGCAAACTCAGCAAATTCTCTGAGCCTTGGTTTCCTCAGCTATAAAAAGAGTGCAATATTTCGTCAGTCTCATGTGATTCAGTGATAATTAAAATGCATATTATGCATACAGAACTTAACCTAGTATATAGCACAGGGCACACAAATGAGAGCTTGATCCCTCCGAGACTGGCCTCAGTTTTGGAAAGGAGTTTTCATTACTCACAGTAGCTGATGTGCTCTCAGTACAAGCACCTGTATGAAATCAATAGGTATAATCGCACAAGAGCAGAGAAATCACTGGAGCCTCCCTTGGCATTCTATGCTGTGAATGAGATTTGACGTAATTTAGATTCGTTTTGAAAATCTCTGAGTAGAAAAGAAAGACATATGATGATGAAGAAGAGGAAGAGGATGGAAAACACTTTTAAGCATTTACACTATAGAAGACAATGTTCTGAGCGTCTCACATATCTCAACTGATTTCATACCATAACAATTCCAGGAAAGTTCATTATTATTCCCATTTTTCAGATGAGAAAACTAAGCCAAAGAGAAGTCACACCACCTGCAAAGTGGCTAAACCAGTGATCATTCAACAGCTCCTTGATGCCAGAGAGCTGAGTGGGCATGCCTGTAATTCTCTTACTTTCTCCTGATGCTTACACAATGGGTGCAGTGGCACCAAGCAAAATATCCTCAGGTGACAGCAATTAAAGGAGGAAGGAAGGAAGGAAATGGGTTCCTTCTATAAGAGAGGAAAATATTCCCCAGAAGTCCCCAAGTATATTTTTCTCTTGCAATTTATTTTCTAGAACTATGCCATATGGACACCTTGAGCTGCAAGAGAGGCTGAGGAAGTGAGCACCCGGCCAGAAGGATGGGATTACCTTGATAGATTTCTACCAATCAAGATTCAGGGCATAGAGCTGGGCTTGATGCCACCGGAAAGACACTTGGTGTTCTTTGAGCAAGGCAGGTGACTAACTGAGTTGCTCTACGTAAGTAGCTGACACTAACACAGTTGGAATGCAGAGCAGATATTTCATAAATGATCAAAAGGAAGTTTGAGACTTGCTCACATTTGTATAGAGAGGTTCAAGATGAGACTCCAACCCCAAATCCTTTGGTCTGGTGAAAAACACTAGTGATTTTCACACTGAGTGCCTCAGAGTTTCTATAAAATTTGTATCAGAATATTATTTTAAACACGTGTTTAAAAATGTGGTTTAAAATACGGTACACATGTATTTTTCTCATAAATATGAAGTTGACAAAATGCAATCGCTAGTGTAAAACTGTGTTAGTCTGTGCTGTCAGTTGGCTTGGTTTTTGTTGTTGTTGCTTTTCCAACTTGAAGAAAAGAGTCTCCTGCCATCTCTATTGAATTATGAAGTCTCCTGGGATTGCTAGGAAGGATATTAAAAATGATTCATAACCATTTATCCATATTAATTTGAATTTTCTCAATACCAGACAACCACTACAAAATAATCAATTGGGTGTTGACAGTGATATAAGACTGCAGCAGCTCCAAGCAAATTTGAAATAATCTCTAATTTGAAATTGTCATGTGTATCTGAACAGCTGCATTATTCTCACTGACTGACTTAATATCTCTCTGAGCCCTGCTACCTCTCCAGCCGCACACGCTAGCTCTCCCTGCCCCAGAAGCCTCTGCTCAATGGTGAGAACACCTTTCTTACCTCAAGAATTTTTGCACATGCTATTCCCTCTAGCAAACATTCCTTGTTTAGATAGATTCAGCTCATTCTTGATGTCCCAGTTAAAAGGTAATTCCTTCTCTGACCTCTCAGATTAGGCTAGTGCCCTGGGTTTCACACTCCCTTTTGTACCCTTGAGATTTTATAATTATTTCATCCATTGCTGTCATTCCTTCTGAGCTGAGGACTGTCTAAGGGCAGCAATCATGGATGCCCCACTCACTATAGCCTTCAGCTTCTAGTACCATGGAGAGCCCGTGAAAGTAATCAATTATGTTTGGAGAAATAAATGTAACATGAAAAAATAAATTTGAATTTAGATGTAATATTGACAAAGAGTAGATACGAAGGATGTAAAATTTCTGATTTTAAAGAAAAACACTGAATTGAAGGATGACATACAGTGAAGTAAACACGTGCACTCATTTTAAGTGTGCAAAATGAGTGCACCTTTCTGTACGTAAACATTTGGTTAACCACCATCTTGACGAAATATAAAACACTTTTAGTGACTTTCCCCTATAGCATTCCCAGTCATACCCCTTCCCTATTTTCTCACTACCAGAAGTAACCACTATTCTGATTCTATAACCACTGATTAGTTTTTGCCAGTTCTTAAATTTCAAAGAAATAGAAATTATTCAGGATGTACTCTCTCATGTCTGGAGTCCTTCCTTCAACACAATAAGTTTGATCCATATTGTATGTACCAGTAGTTTATTTCTTTTTATTGTTTTATAGCACTCCAGTTATAAATACATAATAGCATAATGTATTCATTCTCTTCTTGATGAATATTTGTTCCCTTCTTCCAGTTTTCAGCTGTAATAAAAAAAAATACTGCAATGAACACTCTTGGGCAGGTCTTTTCTGTGGACACATGATTGTTAAAAGAGTTCTGCTTTATCCCAATCATCAAAAGGCAAAAACAAAACAAAATACACACAATCAGCATACACTCCTATGATATTTAGGAGTAACCTGTCAGTTCTTAACAAACCAAAAAGAAATCAGAATAGCATTAGATGTTATTGAAGAAATGAAAGAACATCCCACTTGATGACTGAACCAGAGTGCAGCATCGTTACAGACAGAAAAACTTGAAAATCTAATGAAATGGAAAACTCAGGTACGGTGGTGTACCTAACAAAAAGTTGTCCACAGAAAGACAGGAACATAAGTGTTTACAGCAGCTTTATTCATTTTAGCCCTAATCTGCAACAACAACAACAACAACAACAAAAGACAAAATAACGCCAGAAATCCTTAAAATATTCTGAGCATTTCATTTATTTGGGGGAATATAGAAAGATTCAGCTATCCTATGAATGTACCCACAATTCTTAGATTCCAATAATTTTCTGCATCTATATAGAGCTTTACAATGACAAATTTTCCATACATCACTAGGTAATGAGTGGCAGAACAGGAACTCACATGGGGACTTGTGAAACTAACTTCCGTGTGTTTCCCTATCACATCCTGATTGCACTTCATCAGGAAAAGCTACGCTCAACATGATTGCTTATGACAATGTGTATTTAATTTTTAATATTTTTAAAGCTGTGTCTTATACTTTGGAGGATTTTTCTAATTAGAAATAATTAGTTGCATATGCATTCTGATCTACCCTTGTCGGTGGGTATCAAACTTTCCTATCTTATACCTCGTCAATCACCCTATCAAAGAGCTTGTAGCCTATTGTGAGAGACACACATTGGAGCTTCATTCTGACTGTCAATACACATTCTGTTATTACAGTTTTCATTCAGGGTAAATTCCACAAAATAAAAGAAAAAAAGTTTCTTCCTAGAAGACTTCTCAGAGCTTTTAAAATGGCAATGTGTCCTCTAACTGTATGAAGAGCTAGCTAGACTCTTCTGTACTTCCTAATGGAATCCCATTAACAGTACTTAGATATTTCTCGAAAAAACAAAATTTGGGAAACTCCTTTCTAGACTTGTACTTTCGTTGTTATCTTTTGAAAGCGTAACTTTCATCTATTCTCTCAATGCTTTGGTAACTGACGATGGAAACACCAACAATAAATGATATTAATGGATGGCAATGGACCCATGTATTGTACCCCTTTCCAGACAGAAGATTTGCCTCTTGACAGGAGCTATCAGGACTAAACTCTGACTAATGTTGTAAGCTTAGGCACTGTGCTGGTAGAAGAGAAGTATCTGATGTGGTGGGGTGGGGAGAAGTTTAGTTAAGAGCCTGAGCTGCCTAAAAGTAGTCTGGCTCGGGGAGCCTTTCTAAATCCAAATAAATATGCTCAGTGAGAAAAATGGTGATAAACACTAACTTGACTCACTAAAAATATCGGTTCTGTTATGTCATCTTGAGAGGCAGCACACATAAAACATTTACCTTTTCATATACCTTCACTATAACAACCAACATTTTTAAGATCTATATCTTGATGGGCATACTCAGCAGGGAAAATTGCTTTCCACACAACATGTCTGTAAAAGTCTTTTTTTTTTTTTTTTTTTTCTTTTTGGTAAGCTTTTAGTACAGATTGCCTGGCTGACAGAATTTATCTGCAAAAAGTTTTGTTTATTTTTACCACTCATGAAAAATCACACTATAGTCTGCCTATCATTGGACGTTTGGAGTAATATCCATTTTGGTAAAACCTATTACTCTTTTGTTTTTTACTGACTTATCCCCTCTACAATGGTGTGCAATAATTTATTCTATTTGTGTCAGTAGAGCTGAACTGTGTTTTTTTTAAAAAATTCCAATTTGGTTTAATAACATATGCTAAATATATATATATATATATATATATATTTTTAAGTGCATTCATTATTGCCTCCTTAATTTATACTGAAAATGATTTGTTATTCCAAAAACTTTTAATTCTAGATATGGTGGAAAAGGAAGAAAAATACTCAACCATTAAAAATGAAATAATTATTAATTTATTTTAAAAGATACACTAAAGTTTAACAATCTGGGAATTTGGATATAGAGTGATTTTTAAAATACATTTTAAATATACTTGTGTGTATCTTGATTTCTACAAAAAGAAGATACTGGATTGATCAAAAATATCAAAAATTGCCTAAAATATTTTATATTTGTAGTTATTTTTGACATCTGTTCCACCTATATAGGTTTTGATTTCGTAAAACAAAATATGCTGAGAAAGATGAACCAGTGTATGTAAATTATATGAGGTTGGGGTTAGTTCTGTCTTCCTATTTTATGAGACTAATTACTTCACCCAGTGTGATTGGCACTATTAGCAGCAAGTTTAACAGTCTGGACCCAGACTGTTTAGGATTAAAGTGTGGTTCCTTCACTTATTGGCTCCCTAACTTTGAATCAGCTGTTTAGTCTCTTTGGGTTTCAGTTTCCTCATCTGTAAAATTAGGATAATTACAGAAATTGTCTCATATGGCTGCTCTGAGGATTCATTTAGGTTAATATGTGTGAAGCACTAAGAACACTTGCTCTATATAGTAAAAGTACATTATCATGCCATCATCAATCATCATCATCATCATCATCATCATGATGTAAAGAATGTAATAGAACTGATCCAATTATGTGACTAGACAATTTACAGACTGGGAAACTTAAGAGGAAAAATGTCTTTACTACTAATACTCAAAGATATAAATACATAAGCAATTGCCATTTCTTGTGCATACAACTGGTGATAATTTAAAACTCTGAGGTCAGAAAATTCTAGAAAACAGGAATTCTCATATACTACTGATGGGGGAATAAACTGGCGCAATCACTTTACAGTATCCAATGAAACTGAAAATGCTCATAGTTTACAATCCAACAATTCCATTTCAAGGTATCTATCCACTAGAGAAAACTCATACCTATCCACAAAGAATTATGTATAAGGATATTTATTACAGCACAGTTTTTGAAGGAAAAAGGAAACAATTTATATGTCCATTAATAGGGACATAGATAAATAAATATATCTATATCATGGAATATATACAGCAATTAAGAGAAATGAGGTAATTATTTATATTGTAACAAGAATCTGTCTCAAAATCAATGCTAAGTGTAAAAGAGAAGTTGCAAAACTATATGTATGTGTTTGTGTGTGTACATATATTAGTATAATATTATATCAGTGAATTAAAATCCTCAGAAAACTTTACTATATATTAATCATAAATCATTTTTAAAATTTAAAGTTTAATTTTACAATTAATTGAAAATACACAAATAAAATTTTTGACAGTGGTTGTTTAGGCAAAGGGAGAATTTGAAATGTGAAGAAAAAAGGACTCCAAATTTAGTTTCTTTATTGAAATGAAAAGACTTGATATATCTATACAAGTAAGGTTAACATTTGACCTTTGGTGGTGAGCATCTCTGCATTCATTGTTCTTATATCTGAATGTTTTTGAATTTTGAAAATTTCTCAAAACACGTATATGCAAACTAAAGTTACAAACGTAGGAACTCTACAAATGTCAATTGATCATTAAGAAGGGCAAGAAATAAATTTCAATTGTACATCAATGAAGGACATTGACATACTCTACTTTGCGAGCTCCTCTAGGTCAAAATCATGCTTTATTTATTTATATTATTTATATTTATTTATTGAGATGGATCTCATTCTGTCGCCTAGGCTGGAGTGCAGTGATGCGATCTCGGCTCACCGCAACCTTCGCCTCCCAGGTTCAAGTGATTCTTCTGCCTTGGCCTCCCTTGTAGCTGGGATTACAAACACGCACCACCACACCTGGCTAATTTTTGTATTTTTAGTAGAGACAGGGCTTCACCATTCTGGCCAGGCTGGTCCTGAACTCCTGACCTCAAGTGATCCACCCTCCTTGGCCTCCCAAAATGCTGGGATTACAGGTGTGCCTGACCACTTTATTTATAATTATATCTGCAGCCCTCACCTCAGCACGTGGCATATAGTAAGTGCTCAACAAACCTCCATTAAAATATGCTGAATAATAATTTATCCAAGACATTAAAAAGTTCACTCTCATTAATTATTAAATGAATAAAATAATATTAAAACATGAAAGAACAATGAGGTATTTTAAATATGTTTGCAAAAATTAAAAATAACAATTTCAACATTAATGGAGTATAGGAAAACAACTAAACTCACAAATTCCTGACAGCAATTTAAAAGGGAAAGCATTTTGGCAATAAAATCAGTAATTTCCCATTCTTGGAAATTTATCCTAAAGAAATAATCCGAAGATGATGAGAAGGACTATACACATATATATTTACTGCAGGGTTATTTATGGTAGAAAATGGGAATCAGTGCAAATGTCCACTAATCACAAATGTCTAATTAAATTGTGGTATATCAATGTGTTAGAATATTATGCAGCTACTAAGACAATAATTATATGGGCATGGTGACAATCTGACTCATACCAATTTTTTGCTAGAAATTATTCATCTGGAAATTATAAATAATGAAGCAAAATTTATGAAATTATGCTAAGTGAAAAAAGTGGGAAAAAAAGATTATATGTGGTCCTGATTAAAACTATGTAAAAGTTATGCATGTACATGCCCAAGATGAGAAGAGGTTTAGAGAAAAAGTATTTTTTCCTAACAGTTAAAAATCTATTTTATAGTGTTTTTAAAAAAGAAAAAAAAAAGGCCAGGCGTGGTGGCTCACACCTGTAATCCCAGCACTTTGGGAGGCCGAGGCGGGCGGATCACGAGGTCAGGAGATCGAGACCATCCTGGCTAACACAGTGAAACCCCGTCTCTACTAAAAAATACAAAAAATCAGCCGGGCGCGGTGGCGGGCGCCTGTAGTCCCAGCTACTCGGGAGGCTGAGGCAGGAGAATGGCGTGAACCCGGGAGGCGGAGCTTGCAGTGAGCCGAGATCGCGCTACTGCACTCCAGCCTGGGCGACAGAGCGAGACTTCGTCTCAAAAAAAAAAAAAAAAAAGGTATTATATCTGTTGTTGGGATCAGTTTCAAAGCATTTATTACACAATGACTATTGTAAAATCTAGTCATAACAAAATAATAATGCTCTTAGGTGACAACTCAGCATTTAATGTGGAAGATAAAAACGGGCAGAATAGCTCCTGGTTGTTATATTTACTTCGAAAAAAAATTGCCAATAAATCTTAGAAAGAAAAGTGTAGATAATTCCTCTATAATTAGATTAAGGCCTCGATATATGACAGAAATTTTAAATTGGCAATTTTAGCTGTTACCCATGCTTTCAGTGTAAATATTTGGTCGCATTTTTAGAAATGTGGAATTTAGGAATTTTACGAAAAATTTCCTACCTGGAATATCTCTCTTCCTAGTAGTTTAATTTGTTCATTGAATTCTGCAGAATAAAAGCATTTCTCGCAAAGAACTGCTGTAATGAAATACCGAAAGTTTAGGATACATTAGCCAGTAGGACCAGAGAAAGCCGTGTGTGTGTGTGTGTGTATGTGTGTGAATAAAAATATGATTCTTTTTGGTATGAATATGACAAATATGAAAATAATATTAAATTACATATGGAAAATGTTCTTATTAATGTATTGTTTGAGATTACTAGAGAAAGAATTGTTATCTAGTATTAACCAAAGCAGAGAAATAAGAGAGAAAATGTATGCTTTATACTTTAAATCTAAGACATAGAGAGACCAATTGAGATTTTCAGAGGCTGTCATCCCTGGATGCTGTGTCTCATTTATACATTACCTGGGAGAGCACCGTGAGGCTGCATATTCTCAGCTGTTGAATGTGTTCTGCTCATTTTCCAGCAGAGAGGATGAGTTTAATGTTTTCTTGGCAATGTGTACTTTTTCACTTTTGCTGTTTCTGTTTATCTGTCTACTTGCTTATTTATTGTTTTCATTTAGCTTGCCCTGCAAGTGGTTCTGAGAATTGTAAGGTGAATGGATAATACCTACAGATAAATCTCTCTTTCTTCAGTTTTTATACTGGGGTTTTTGGGGGATTCATTCCTTTTTTGAACTTGAATTTTTCTTTTTTTACAATTTTTATTTTTTTATTATACTTTAAGTTCTGGGGTACATGTGCATAACATGCAGGTTTGTTACATAGGTATACATGTGCCATGTTGGTTTGCTGCACCCATCAACTCGTCATTTACATTAGGTTTTTCTCCTAATGCTATCCTTCCCCCAGACCCCCATATAGGTTTCTTTTTTAGGTTTATGAACCTGCTCTTAGACCCCAAATTTCTTTCCAAAGAAGTGCAATTCTAATCAATAACTCTGTCCATCACATTAAAAAAACTCTTTCTCTTTATTTAAAAGATGATGCTAGTTTCAAGGTGTTGGGTAAATCGTGAAAGCTCTTTTTGGATGCGTTGGTGAAATAAGAGAATTGGTTAACATAAGCCCAGTGGTTCAATAAGAGTGCCACGATTTTCAAAAACCTTTTACTTCACTAGCTTTTTAGAGAATAACTGCACAGTTAGATTAAACTCTGGGGGATGGTGCTTGGTGAATAAATAGCAAACAATTGGAAAAGAGACATGGGAAACAATCATAGCCCTGGCTACATCAATAGCCACAAACCATATTAATGATTTTGGAGGGAAGCTCAGCAAAATGCTAATTTATTTAATAAATATTTAATAGTGTATGATTTCAATAAATAAATTAGTGTTTACACAGTAAAGAATACAAATGTTTTGTGCATACCTTCTTGACCCTCTTCCATAGTTCTTCTTGGATATTTCCCAAATAATTATTTTTAAAAATGGACATCACAATATTTCTGCTCATAGCAGCTTATGATTGGTAGTTAAATCTATAAAATAATCCAATCGTTTATCCCTCTTATCTTGAGAATGTTTAATCAACTTTGATATTTGCTTTAAATTAGCACTGTCAAATGTACATTTGTATAAAATCTCCCAAATCATGAAAGATTTATCATTTGAAATGTATTTGGATTTTTCTCCAGTTAATCAGATGGATAAAAATTAGGACTGCTGTAACTAGAACAATTAATTGAGTTGAGCTGGATGTTATAAAAAATGAAGAAAAAAGTTCATGGTGTGTTTTGGTTACATAAATGAAAGTAAGCGCCTATTCAGTAACACAGAATTGGCGTGATGAGAGTTGCCTGTGTCCTTTTCAGGAGCCCAGGTTAATAATTGAAACATAGATCAGAAGAAGAGGGGTCAGGAGGTGCATTCTTGATATTAAGTCTATTGCTGGCCCTTTATGGGCTTGTGTAGGTTAATTAACTCTGGAAAGACTCAGTTGCCACTCCTGAGAAGTATAATGAAAAACAGTCACTTGCCATTCATTTCAGCAACTAGGCGTGAATGCTGATGACAGTGGTGTGCAGTAGACGTAGCAAAGCCCTAGCTGCTGGGGGCTGGAGACAGGCAGGGGAAAGTGTGATGCTAAAGTAGCACAAACAGAGATGTGCTCCATAACATTGACATGCCTACCACTTGTTTGGGAAGTACAGGAGACCCAGTTGATCATGCACTCATCCCCCTCCTCCTTCCTGAAAGAACTCTCATTGAGAATAGAAGGATGATTACCAGAGACTAGGAGGGGTAGTGGGGGTTGGGGAAGGGAGGTGGGGATGGTTAATGGGCACAAAAAATAGTTAGAATGAATGAATCAAGTCTAGTATTTGATAGCACAACAAGGTATCTGTAGTTGATAGTAATTTAATTGTACGTTTAAAAGTCCTAAAATAATATAATTTGATTGTTTGTAACACAAAGGATAAGTGCTTGAGGGAATGGATATGCCATCTTCCATGATGTGATTACTATGCATTGCATGCCTATATAAAAATATCTCTTATATTCCATAAATATATATATCTCTCTCTACTAGGTACCCATTAAAATTTTAAAAAAAGAAAAGAAAAGAACTCTCCTTAGTTCCGACATCCACACTCTTCCTTGCACTCATGCTTTTCAGGGGAGGCATGACGGTTGTCTGGTCCCTAGAGCCTTCTCTGTCTCCTTGATTCATTGAGGACTGGGCACACAAAGCAATTGGGATGAAAGAAGCACAAGGCCAGGCTGACGTGAAGGTGGTGGGTGAGAGGGTAGGGCTGGTGTTTCTGGCAGCAGATTTCCTCAATCTTAAAGAAACACTAGAAAGAGAAAGTCCATTTACTGCCTTTACTGCCCCTGGACATTTACCTGGAGATGTTAATCCCTGCCTCGGGCAGCTTGCATTTTAAGAGGGCCAAGAGGCTAAAGATGGTGAAGCAGAAAGGTGGCTTAAACTGGACCTCAGAGGAAGGATAGATTTGCAAAAACAGTGGAGAGGCAAGAGCATTTCAAGAGATAGTTAAGAGCATAGACCACTGCACCCCATGCAAAAAGACAAAAACAAAAAAAGTGGCTGATTTGTTCATTGAGCAACACGGAGATACTAAGGCTAGAATAAAAAAAAAAAAGTTATGAAAAAAAAAACCCATTTTGATAGATGAGGAAAATTCACTGGTTCCTCATCCAGTCATTTCTCTGCCCAGCAGGGTGGTGTCAGGCAGGATGCTTGGGCTTCCTACTTGCTTTAAGGCACAGGTCAATATTCTGGCTTCTTTCTTCAGATGAAGAATAGTGAAAACCAGGCTGAAAGGAGTGCTGGCCCCAGGCAGGCAGCTTAATTGACCTTTTCCTTTCATATTCTAGTCCCCAGAAATAGAGCCCTCTGTCCTGCTGGTAATGATGTAGTAGACCGGCAAAAGGGCTTCTGGGAATTTTATTCCTGAAAAAAGTGGATCTGATACTGCTTGTGTTTTTCATTAGTGTTCACTTCTAAGTGGGCCTTCCCTCTCCTCCCTTCACTTTGCTGCCTTAGCTTGCCATCTGAGTAACTGGTGACGATGTACCAGGCTTAGGTTAAATTTGAAAATGGGCTTGCATTCCCTGGTTCGTTCCCATTCGTTTTATTACAATTTTGGCTCAGGGGACTCTGAAACATAGCTGGGAAATTGAGTTAGGAGTATAACCGTGCCTTAAAATGCGCCAAGTTATGAGGTAATTAATTAGGTTGGTTGGCTCCAGAGTTAATCTGCCAGGAGTAGATGCTATAGATGTTACTCTTACACTATAAAACACTGTGAAATCAGATTACTTTAAAATGACGTAGCACAAAGTCATGGTAGAAAGCAGTTGTGAGTATGGAAGCCCAGGTCTTCTATCCCAGCTCTGTCTTAAACTAAATGTTGGTATAGTTTTCCAACTCTTTGTCTTTAAAATGGAGCTAATATCCTCTAGCCTGTCTGCCTCACATGGCAGTTAAAAGGATCAAGCAAAATAACAGCTCATAATGTATAATTCTATACAAATAAGAGATGTTATTTAAAAAGGAGTCTTACAAACTCTGCACTTGGTAAACTTAAAGAGATTGTGCAAGAGTATCATCCTGATTAATTTGATCTCAACATGGTCTTTTCAAAATGATTTTTGTGAAATTGTGGATAGATTTTCTCTTCTTTTTCTCATGCTGGAGTATGTGTTGATCTTTACACCATGTAAAAGAGAGAAATTAACCCCCGATATAAGAAAAAAAGAATATGAGATTTGTTCATTTATTTTTGAGACAAGAAGATCTCACTCCATTGCCCAGACTGGAGTGCAGTGGTGTGACCATGGCTCACTGCAATCTAGGCTCAAGCAGTCCTCACACCTCAGCCTCCCAAGTAGTCAGAACCACAGGTATGTGACACTACACCCAGCTAATTTAAAGTTTCTTTCTGCAGAGATGAGGTCTTACTATGTTGCCCAGGCTGGTCCCAGACTCTGAGTTTGAGAAATCCTCCTACCTGAGCCTCCCAAAGTGTTGGGATTAATGAAATATTTTAAATTATTTCACTTTTTTGAATCTCAAAGTATTAAATATGCATTGTAAAACAGCCATACCACATAGAAAAACTATACTTAAAATTAAAATTGAAATCAAATCTCTCTAAGAGGGATCAACTAACTATACTTGAAACTATACTTGAAAGTTTTTGTATGCTTATTCAATAGCAACTCTGGCTTCGATGATCCAAGTACCTGTAAGACAAGTGCAATCAACAATTCTTTCTGAAGGGGAATAAGCACTTGAATGTATTATATGAAAATATATGAATGCTAAGTACTGTTAAACACCCAAGATATTACCAAGATCATTTTGTTGCTGACATAAATTACATAGTATTTAATAAAACCTAGAAAGTCACTGATTATTAAAGGCAGAATTTTTATTTTTAAACTAGCTATTGTTACTCATTTTCATTGCTGTACATTACTTGTATAAACATAATGGAATTTTTTATCCATTCTGATATTAATGTCTAATTAGCTTACTTCCAATTTTTGGCTATTATATATCATATTTCTTAGAATACGATTTTATACATCTTTGCACACAAATATATATATTTCTGTTGAGTATTTGGAGTGAGATTGAATGCTCCGGTTTAAATAGAGGCTGCTAAACAATTTTCCAAAGTGGCTGTACCAACGTACTTTCTCACCAGCAATATATGAGAGTTCCATTCGTCTTTTGCGTTCTAGATATGAGTCTTTTGTTGAATATTGGTATCACATGTAACTTCTCCCGCTTTGTGGCTTGCGTTTGTCTTCTGATAGTTTCTTTTGATAAGTCAAAACTGTTAATTTTAATACTGTCTAGTTTAACAATTTTCTGTTTTAGGATTAGTTGTTTTTTTTTTTTTTTTTTTTTGGTTTTTTTTTCTGTCGCCCAGGCTGGAGTGCAGTGGCCGGATCTCAGCTCACTGCAAGCTCCTCCTCCCGGGTTAACACCATTCTCCAGCCTCAGCCTCCCGAGTAGCTGGGAATACAGGCGCCCACCACACGCCTGGCTAGTTTTTTTGTATTTTTAGTAGAGACGGGGTTTCACCATGTTAGCCAGGATGGTCTTGATCTCCTGACCTCGTGATCCGCCCGCCTCGGCCTCCCAAAGTGCTGGGATTACCGGCGTGAGCCACTGCGCCCGGCTATGATTAGTATTTTTTAATGTGTGTGCAGTTTAAGAGGGCTTTGCTCCTCAAGTTCAGAAGGATAAGCTCTTTGTTATCTTCCAGAAATTTCATTGTTCTACTTTTCATATTTAGAGTTTAAAAAATCAATTGTTATTTGTTTTTAGGTATAACATGAGCTAGGAAAGAATCAAGGTTAATTTCTTTCTCCTGGTGGATATCCAAATGACCCAGTACCATTATCAAATACACTATTCTTTCTCTCATCGCACTATAGTAGATGAATTAATGAGATGCGAATAGGTCTCTTAGTGGAGGCTATATTCTGTTCAATGATCAATTTGTCTAAGTTTGTACTTTTAGCATACTACTTTTATGATTGCAGCTACATAAACTTTCATTTTTGGTATTATGAGGCCTCCAACTTTATATTTGTGTTATTCAGAATTGGGTTGGCTAATCTTTACCCTCTCAGTTTCCATAAAATATTTTTAAATTGTCTTAATGACACACAAAAAATTTGCTGGGATTTTTATTGTGTCAAGTTGAATCTTGTTTTTATTTTTATTTTTTGAGACAGAGTCTCGCTCTGTTGCCCAGGCTGGAATGTAGCAGGGTGATCTCTGCTCACTGAAACCTCTGCCTCTTAGGTTCAAGCAATTCTCCTGCCTCAGCCTCACAAATAGCTGAGATTACAGGCATCTGCCACCACGTCCAGCTATTTTTTGTAGTTTTAGTAGAGATAGGGTTTCATCATGTTAGCTAGGCTGATCTCAAACTCCTGACCTCAAGTGATTTGCCTGCCTCAGCCTCCCAAAGTGCTGGGATTACAGGCATGAACTATCGCGCTTGGCCAAAAATGGAAGTTTTTATAATTGTAACTCTTCCAATATGACAATTCATATGATTCCATTACGTAAACATATTTCCTTTATTTTTGCTCCATAATGTTCTGTGGTTTTGTCTATAGATGTCTTGACATTTTTTGCTAGATTTATTCCTAGAAATCTGGTGTTTTTTGTTACTGTTTTAAATGGCATTACTTCTAAACTTTATAGTTTGTTGCTGGCATATAGAAATAGAATTGATTTTTCTAAAGGAAAGCTTTAAATAACAACTTATGATACTTGCAACAAAATTTTTTTAGATGTCTTTTATCAGTTAAAGGAAGTTTCTGTTACTAGCTTTTAAAGTTCTTAAAATTTAGCTTTGTTTTTAATCACAAATAGTTGTTTATTTTTGTTGAAAGCTTAATTTTCAATAATTTGGGGCTTGAAAGTTGTATATTTTTAGCATAATTCCAACATGATCAGAGAACATACTATGAATTATTTCAATCTTCTGAAATTTATTGAACTTTTAAAAATTACTTAATATATTATCAGTTTTGGTACCTGGAATATTTACAATCAAAAAGGATATCAATGTTCTCATTGTTATGGGTGGTGTTAGGTATATACTACTTAGATCAACAGGCTATTTCATTTGTTAATTGTGTACTCAATTCTTGCCTATGCTTACTGAATTTTTTTGCCTACTTGTTTTATTAATTGGGATGTATACTCAAACTCTGCTGAAAATTTTCTGGTAAAATGTAGTTTAGGTGTACAAAAAGTAACTAGAAAGCTTCAACTAGGTCTTCTAATTGAATTCTAAGCCATAAATTGTCAGGACCTTGCATCAGGTACTTATATATTAAAGTGGTAATTTGTTACCCATTTGGCTAGTGTTTCCTGTGTACACACTCTCTTGGTATGAAACCCTGAAAGGGAAGAGGGTTCAAACCTCCTTCCCACCCCTACGAGGCCCCAAACCTTATAAAAAATGTTTCTCAATTGTCTAAAACATGTCACTCTCTATGGTATATTTCTTATTCAAATTCTCATTAAAATAATCTTTAAAAAACTGACATTTTACAAAGTATTCATAATTGGTTTTGAAAGGGTAGATTGTCAATATTTCGTTATGAAAATTTTAATTAAAATACAAGCTACATTTTTATAGACACATAGTTCTTCCATATTTTCAACATGGTTAACAAAAAGAGCTTTTGAAAATCCTGTGTACTAACACAAGTTAATATAAAGATCAACAGGTTAATAGAATGTCAGTCCAAGCTCATACATTTGGCAAAATATTTGTATTGTTCTCTGAGGTTTAATGGAGATCAAGATGTTCTGTTAGCATCAAATGGCATCACTTCAAAGTAGTGGCAATTCTAATTATTTGAGTTTTTGCATCACTTCTATCTCAAAGAGTTAAAAGAACTCCCAGGCCAGCTTTCAGCAGCTCTGTTGAATTTGGTGCCCATAATGGTACTTGCAAATAAATCTATATGAAGCAGCATGTTGACGACTTTCAATATTCCAGATGGCAATTCCTCGGAATGTCTTTGGGGATTTTTCCACACAAGAAGTTTCCAGAAGAAAGCACACCAAGAGGTGGTGGGGCCGACTGGGAGAAGTGTCACAGTCGATGATGTATGGGTGCACGGGGCAGTGTGTGTGCATCACAACCCAAACCTGTCAGCATTTCTCAAAAGGTACTGTCAGCACAATCAGATGCTAGGTGCTGAATATGAGAGAAATGCAAATAGGAAGATTCAACTTCATCAAATTTGGACACATGGATTAAAAAAATAAAACTGGATAAAAACATAAAGGAAAGAAAGCTAGCATGACGGTTGCTGAGAAAACACAGAAAGGTGAACGAAATTCAGAGGTTCACATTATGGTTAGATACCTCAATTATGCAGATATTATTAGATGGCAAAGGAATCTGGCTTTATTTCTATCGCTTTTCTTCAGAAATGACGTTTTGGAGGGCCTTTCTCCCCTTGCTTAATGTAGGTTATGTGATTATAGAAAATCCGGAAAATGGAGAAAAGTGCAATGAAAATAAATTCAATGAAATTCCCAGAGGTAAGCACAGTTAATAGTTTGTACTACATACCGGCACTCTTTTCCACATAAATATATATGAATTTAAGTAACCAATTTAATCACATTACACACAGATGTACCAAATATAAGGCAATTTATTTCTCCTAACTGCTCTGATCCCTATTTGGAGCCATCCTTGCTGCCTTGTCCCACCTTGGGTAGCAAGAAGAGAAAAGAATAAAAAAGAATGAAAACGACCCGTCTCAGATTTTCCATTCCCTGTCCTGCTGCTTCTCTGATTATCTTATTTAAAGTTATTTATGTACCCACTCCCTCATCCTACTTTATTTTTCTTTTCTCATAGTTCTTATCATTATCTAACAGCTTCTACATTTTGTTTATTACTTTTTTCAACATTTTTCTCACTCAACTAGAATGTAATTCCCATAGGAAAAGATATTTTTTTAAATTCTTTTTTTTCATTGCTGTGTCCCCGAATACCAAGATCAATGCCCTTTACAGAGCAGACCTTCCATTCATACTTGTTGAATACATGAATGAATGAAGTGCTGTGGTGGAGGTTCGTCTTACACAAAAGAAGAGGGGCTTTGACCCTCTCTTTTCTGGATTCTGTGGTCATTTTCTGTTGAAATGGTGCTACACTTGTCAGCCTATGACCTTAGCTATTTGTCCTGATCTTGAAACTACAACTTCTGGTGCCCTCTTTTTCCTGCCTCAGCTCTGCCAACACCCAGTGTGTCTATCTTTGGTCACTGGAGCAGGGAGACCTCTATGTCCCCTAGAAGCTGTCAGCAGGTCCTCGTGGAGACGACAGGAGGGGCCATAGCATTGCCTCAAGCTCATCTGAATTTCTTCCTCCCTAAGCCACCTTCAAACTCCCAATTCTATGTCATTTAGGTCATGGCATTAAACAGATAATTGCTATTCTTCTGTACTATTTCAATATGGTTGTCACTGGCTACATGCATCTACCGAGTACTTGAAATGTGGCTAGTCTGAATTGCAGTGTGTTGTAAGTGTAAAATACATGTCAGATGGCAAAAAAATGTTTTTAAAATGTAAAACAGCTTAGTAGTCATTTTATGTTGATAATATGTTGAAATAATATTTTGGTTATACTGGATTAAATAAAATGGATAATTGACATTAATTTCACCTGCTTCTTTTCACTTTTACAGGTGGCTACTAGGAAACATAAAAGTACACTCATAGGTTGAATTTGGGGCTTGCATCATTTTTCTATTGGCCGGCACTGTTCTAAGGCTCCCTCTACCCATCTTTGGGAAGGAGGAACCTGTACCCTGGCCCCTGACTTTATGCTCTCTCCAATGATGCCTCAGGACTGGTCAGGATCGCCTTTGGGCTTTCCCTCTCTATTAAGCTGTTCTTGCACTGCTTACCTGACACTGGGTAATTTATAAATAAATACCTGAGACTGGGTAATTTATAAAGAAGAGAGGTTTAGTTGACTTACAGTTCTGCAGCCTGTACAGGAAGCATGATGCTGGCATCTGCTTGGCTTCTGGGGAGGCATCAGGCATCAGGAAACTTAGCAACTTGGTGGAAAGGCGAAGGGGAAGCAGGCGCGTCTTACATGGCAGGAGGAGGAGGAAGTGGCGGGGAGGTGCTACACACTTTTAATCAACCTATTTCGTGAGGACTCTATCACGAGAACAGCACTAGAAGGATGGTGCTAAACCATTAGAAACTGCCCCCATGTTCCAATCACCTCCCACTAGGCCCCACTTCCAGCACTTGGGAATAAAATTCAGCGTGAGAGTTGTGTGGAGACACAGATCCAAACCGTATTACCCTCCTTCAGTTGTCCTCCTTCTGCTCTCAGGGCAGCATGCCATGTGGCCAAAGGCTTTTCCTGGCGAAAGAAGTATCTTCTCTAAATTTATGTAAAATAATACTATGACTTAAGTGTTAAAGCTTGATCCTTAATATGCCAAAAGAGTGTAGAATATTCATTTTCTTTTTTCTTCCCACAAATCCTGGCTATACAGCTTTATTGTTTGCTAATAGTCAAACTTCTGCAGAAGTTTGGGCGCAGTGGCTCCTGCCTCTAATCCCAGCACTTTGGGAAGTCGAGGCGACTGGATCACTTGAAGTCAGGAGGTCGAGACCAGCTTGGCCAACATGGCGAAACCTTGTCTCTACTGAAAATACAAAAATTAGCCAAGCATAGTGGCGAGTGCCTGTAATCCCAGCTAATCAGGAGGCTGAGGCAGGAGAATCACTTGAACCCAGAAGGCAGAAGTTGCAGTGAGCCGAGATCATGCCACTGCACTCCAGCTTGAAAGACAGAGTGGCTCTGCCTCAAAAAAACAAAAACAAAAAAGAAAAACACCTCAAAACTTTTGCAGTAATGTGGGTTGTCTTGCTAGTATCTAAAGCAACAAAATCTTATCCTACTTTAAGCAAGTAGGATAATGGCTTTTTGGCCACTTGTATGTCTTCTTTAGAAAAATTTATTCAGGTTTTTTAACCTTTTTAAAATCAGTTTTTTAAAAAAAATTTATTTATTTATTTATTTATTTATTTTTGCTATTGAATTGTATGAATTCCTTACGTACTTCAGGTATTAGCCCCCTATTGGATATCTGGTTTGCAAATATTTTATCCCATTTCATAGTCGCTGTATTAGTCCATTTCATACTGCTATAAAGAACTGCCTGAGACTGGGTAATTTATAAAGGAAAAAGGTTTAACTGACTCAAAGTTTAGCATGGCTGGAGAGGCCTCAGGACACTTACAATCATGGGGGCAGGCACAGGGAAAGCAAGCGCTTTTTTCACAAGGCGGCAGGAAGGAGAAGTGCCAAATGAAGGGGGAAAAGCCTCTTACAAAACCATCAGATCTGGTGAGAACTCACTGACTATCACACGAACAGCGTGGGGGAAACTGCCCCCATGATTCAATGACCTCTACCTGGTATCTCCATAACACGTGGGGATTATGCGGATTATAATTCAAGATGATATTTGGGTGAGGACACAAAGTCTAATCGTTATCAGTTGCTTTCTCACTTTGTTGCTTGCTTTATTTGCAGCTTTCTGAACGGAGGGACATGGAGAGAGGAGTATGAAGACGGCAGGAACTGAGGACAAGTGACCTTGAGTCATGATCTTTCCCAGGCGGGTGTCACTTCACCTATGGTCTTGGCTGCCAATTCACCTATGAATGCTCACAGATTCCCCCTTCTTTACATCAGGTAAATACACAAAAAGTGGTTTGAACAGAAAGTAGAAGAGAGGTTTCCTGGGGCAGTGGGGAGTGAGGAATGGGAAGTTATGGTTTAATAAGCATGAAGTTTCAGTTTGAGATCATGAAAACGTTCTGGAAATCGATTATGGTGATGGTTGCACAACACTGAGAATGTACTTAATGCCAATGAACTGTACACTTGAAAAGGTAAGTTTTATGTTATATATGTACATTTTACCATGGCAAAAAATTGTAAGTTCTAGGAAAATAAAAGTTAAAAATGTTGTTGCGACTTTAGATGGTAAATGCTTACGTAGTCAGAAACTTGGTAGCTGATCATCGGAATGGAATGGAAATTGCAAAGCAAAAATGTTACAGGAGGAAATGATGCAGCAAATGCTTACAAATCAATGTAGAGGAAATGACACGGAGCAAGTGATACCCTTTTGCAACCCTGTAAGAGTCCAAGCTGAAATGATCAGAGGAAGCCCCTCTTACCGAAAGTGTTTAAGGAAATAATTTACAATTGATTAAACATTGACTGAGAAAAATATATGCACTTTGGCAAGAGGTGGTACCTGTAACACTCCAGTGTATGACCCTTATTGTTGAAAGAATACATGGAAACTTTTTCCTAACAGTGGTGCCAGTTGTCTCTGTAACAAAAGTAGTTTCGTGACACAACTTGCATGAGATCAGGTATTGGAAACAGTGAATCTGTGAGTTTTCTTTGGTGTTTGGCCCAGATCTCACACTCTATGTGGTGTTAGGGCTTCTAGCTCCTGTCACAAGTTGAGGCATAAATGAGTTAAGTGTAATTTGACAATAATTCAGAAGAGAGTGGCTTCTCTACAAATGTCAAATTATTACATTTCTATCCCCAAAGTATAATTAGTAGCGCATGCACCCAAAATGGCTCAATCAGTGAAAAATATTGATAATGCAATGTGAACATACAAAATAAGGAGAAATTTTGCCAGACTACCTGGCAAAATTATTGACTGCAATGATTAAAACATATGGCAGAGAAATAGGATACTTTTTCTCAAAAAGAGTTTTCATTCTGATGGCCCACACACCAGCCAATAACTCCTAACAGTTTTAGGAGACGTGTCTTCGAGGAAAGTGAGAAGTTTTTCCTCTGTGGCTTTATCATGAATTCAATATCATTCTTAGCCAGAGGCTGCCCTGGCTTCGTAACTACCAATAACACTTGCAGAGACAACAGTGTCTCTCTAAATGAGCTTTAGAAGGTTGTCAAGGACAAGACTGCTTGGCAGAAAAATTCCATGCTACAAATGCCAACTTGCCCAACTGCTTCAGGATGCCAGCTACCCAGACACATGGCCCTGAAATAGCTGGATGGAGACTTGGAAACCTTGTTTTTTCCCGTTTCTGAGTGTTTGTCATTGGCATCTTCCACTCCTCTTCTTTCTCCTTCCATTCTTCTCTCCATCATCCTTATATAAGGCAGTTTCTGCTCCTGTTGTATCTCTTCCTACCTCTCTTTCCCCCACAAGCAGGGCGGTGGTCACACTAAGTGACTGCAACAATGGTAGCCACCTGGCATTTCCTGTTTCTGTTAGTCCTACCTCCATAGTAGTCTTCTCACCTAGGTTTCATGTCTCTTAGAATACTCTAGAGAGATAAAGACAGAAGTTGAATTTGGAAATGTTGACCCCACAAAAGCCAAAGATAAAATTCTCACTAGTGTCATGTTCGGAGTTCGCCTATGTGCCCATAGTGACACATCGTGTGTTTCTGTGATACAGGATATTAAAGGCATGGGTGTTAAGCTACTTCACTGCCTCCTCTCTTACAACAGGGTGTAATGCTGAAGGTTCTTTGGAAAAGTCCTTTTCATACTATCTCTTCTATGTTTAGTTGAGTAGCTATTTCTACCTTTATCAGCCATCCTCATAATTTTTGCCTGCTCTGTCAGTAAAAAGCAAGAATCCAAATTTCTCTTGTCTGCTCTTCCTGAATGACTTTCAACCCCCTTCTTCTTGGTTACCATCCAAAATGTTAAACTCATAAAACACGGGTCTTCTGATTCACAGCTGGATGTGTTTAACCCGTCCTAGAAGCCTGTGCTTTGAGCTTTTAAATTATTTAGACCTGCCAGAGAAGTCTGAGTCTGTTTCATCTTCACCTTGTCTTTTATAATATATTTTTTTAATCTTACAGCGTTTCCATTAGTCCTCATGGGCATGCTTATGGGCTAATATAGCCCTCGAAATCACCTTCTGGCATTGAAAATTCTGCCTTGGGGCTTCTAAAGCACTGGTAAGTCTGCAGGGACCCTTCTCCTCCAGGCCAGTTGAGTCGATTCCCTGGATCTTTAGAGGAATAAGAAACACACCCTGACAGTAATTCCCTCCATTGGGTACACCGGTGCTACATTCTGGCAATTGAGTGTTACATGTGGATTTTAGTTTATATTATTTAAAACATACACATTCATGCTATCAGAATGTCCTTCCTTTCACTGTCAGTGTAAAGGTGACATGTGTGACGGTAAAAGGTGACCTGTGTTATAGGGATAAAATACAAATACCATTGAGTACAATGCTGTAGGGATAGGGACATTGTTGTGTAGTGGCAACACGCTGGCACAGGTACCCAAAACCTTGCCCCCAGATATGTGACCTCATTCCTTGCTGAATGATGTAAAAACTTAATCTCAATATCAAATTCCTCCTATCTTTGCATATTTTCTTAAGATATTCCTGAGACAGCAGAATTTTTTTATGTTTTTTGATAAAACTTTTTTTTTTTTTACTACTTACACTTCGGCTTGAGATGGAAAATTTTGATCATATAGAAACAGAAAAAAACGTCCTTAGGAAGAAGGCACTCACTCGGGGCTTTATCAAAACTTTGAAGAAAGATACTCCCCAAGCGTAAAACACAACCAGAATCCCTTCTGCTGTTGCCACTGCTAGAGTCATACATGAGCCTCTGGGTTGATCTGGCTCTGCAGACAAAAGCGCATGTCCTCCCTCACACTCATGTCTGTCCTTGCAGGGCTGGGGACTTCTTAGTCAAACAGGATGACCTGAAGACACAGGAAGACTGGCTCCAAGGCTTATGTGCATGAGCGGCTCTGCACAGTCCTCTGCTAGAACTTTCTATAATATGTTGGAGTAAGACAAAATAAGTAAGCTGGGTGTTGCAGGTTAAAATGCTCACTGAATATTCGAGAAGTTGCCCTTGTATACTGGTAGGTGGGAGTGAAAGTTTACAAAACAGTATGTGTAGCACAATTCCATTTTTATTTTAAAAATACAGAATAAAAAACAAGAAGTGGATATAGCAAAATGTTGATAACGGCTTCAACTGATCATTACATTTTTATTATTTTATTTTTTGCTCATTTGTAATGTTCTAAGTTTTAATGAGTACCTTGTATTTATTTGACTAGGTAATATGTTCACGTTGGGAAAAAAGTGAAAACAATTAAAAAATAAATTTAGACATTAACAAACTTTGCTTCCTCCCTGTCTGTTCATCCTATTATCTCTGCTTTCTATTATGATACAAAAATTGTCAGCACTTTGGGAGGCCGAGACGGGCGGATCACAAGGTCAGGAGATCGAGACCATCCTGGCTAACACGGTGAAACCCCGTCTCTACTAAAAATACAAAAATTAGCTGGGCGTGGTGGCGGGCACCTGTAGTGCCAGCTACAGGGGAGGCTGAGGCAGGAGAATGGCATCAACCTGGGAGGCGGTGCTTGCAGTGAGTGGAGATCGGGCCACTGCACTCCAGCCTGGGTGACAGAGTGAGACTCTGTCTCAAAAAAAAAAAAAAAATTGTCACCAGTTTTTCATATATCTTCCCAGAGTTTCTTTATAAAAGTAAATTTAAATACAAAATTTTTACATAGGGTTTCCCTCTGTCACCCAGCCTGGAGTGGAGTGGTGTGATTATAGGTCACTGAAGCCTCAAATTCCTGGGCTCAAGTGATCCAGTGATCCTCTTGCCTCAGCCTCTAGAGTAGCTGGGAACACAGGCACAGGCTACCACGGCTGACTAATTAAAAACACAGTTTTTTAGAGATGGGGTCTCATGTTGCCCAGACTGGTCTCAAACTCCTGGCCTCAAGTGATCCTCCCTTCTTGGCCTCCCCAAGTGATATAAATTCTTATAATTTCCCTTTTTAAACAATAAGTAGGTTATTAATAGAAAACCCCTTGGTTTTTACTAGATTATTCTTCATAAATACAAACAACCCTGAATGTCAGTGATGGACAAAACACAATTTTCTTTCTCGCTCACTTTGCTTGTGGGCTGCAGCTCTGCTTTTGGCAGCAATAGGCTTCCTAGATCTTCTTTTTCTGGGACCCAGGCCAAAGGACTAGCTGCTTTCTGGGACATGCTTCTTTCATGGTAGCTAGTGGAAATTAATGGTGTCACAGGAAGCTCAGACATAACTTGCATTCCCCTACTCCATTGGCTACAGCATGTCACATGCCCAAGCCCAACACTAGGGATGTATGATCTTATTGGAAATCAATGCTTTGTGTCATGTGTTTTTCTTTTAACAATATGTCCAGCAGGTCTATTTATTTGAATAGAGAGAGGGCTTCTTCACTTTTTAAATACCTACTTGGGGCTTCATTGTGTGGCTATACTGTGGCTTTTATATCCAGACTCTCATTTGATTACTATTATTCTGTTTTATTTTTTGAGACAGGGTCTTGTTCTGTCAGCCAGATTGGAGTACAGTGGCGTGATCATGGCTCACTGCAACCTTGACCTCCTGGAGCTCAAGTGATCCTCCCAATTTAACGTCCCGAGTACCTGGGACTATAGGCCTGTGCCACCACTCCCTGCTATTTTTTTTTTTTTTCATTTTTTTTTTTTGTAGAGATGGGGGTCTCACTTTGTTGCCCAGACTGGTTTTGAACACCAAGTGTTCAAAGAGAGGAGCTCAAGTGATCCTCCTATGCTGGCCTCCCAAAGTGCTGGGATTACAGTCGCGAGCCACTGTGCCTGGCCTCTAGTCCCTTATTAATGGAAACTTGGGCAGTTTCTAATATTTTACTGTGTAAAACAATTTTGAAATAAATAACCTTGTCTACATGTCATTTCATGTGTAAGCATGTACATAGTAGGATAAAGGCTAAGCTGTTCTATGAAAGAGATTCAGACATGGCTTCACATTTATTTTTCTCATGCAACAGTCTAAATGGGGAAGGGAGGTTTCTAGTTTGGTGGTGGCTTGTTTCTCATGCTCATTCAGGGACTTTAAACTCATTCCTCCCACTTTTCTCAAGGTGTTAGTCTGCATGGTTGAAATTCGATCATGGACACATCCATATTTCAGGTCACAGGAAGGGAAACAGAGGTCATGAGAAAGAGCAGAAGCGCGTATCCAACATGTTGAGGTCCAGACCTGGAATCAGCAAACATCTTATGTTCCAGTTATGTTCCTCACAAACACTCAGGAGCATAGCTTCTATTATTTGCAACAGAGGATGGGAAATGCAGTCTCCAGTGGGGCAACAACATGCCAGCCACCGTTCCATCATCATGGAAGAAAGCAAGAAAGGCATGCCATTAAGATGAATTCCTAGAAATAGAATAGATGAGTCTAAAAATAAATGCACTTGTAATTTTTGGAAGATAGTACTAAATCCTACTCCATTATAATTGAACCCTTTTGTACTCCCATCAGCAATGTATGAAAGTATTTAGTTCCCTAGTTTTCCCAGCTGTGACCAGAGAGTGTATCGTCAAACTCAGGGATATTTGCCAGTTTTGACAAATAAAGACGGTATCCGTTTAGTTTTGATTTCAATTTATCTTGTTTTGAATGAGATTGAGCATCATTTTATATGTTTAAGGTTCACTTGTATTTCTTTTTCTAGGAATTTCCTCTTTTGGTCCTTTGCCCATTTTTCTATTCAATTGTTAGTCATCTGCCTGTGATATGAGTTGCAAATATTTTCCCCCCAGCATGTTGCTTGTCCTTTGACTTTGCATATTATTGTGTGTGTGTATTTTCTTTTCATCATAATTTGAAAGTTCATTTCCTCCTCTGCTCTGTTGTCTAAAGATAATTTTGATGATCACAACTGGGTACAACTTATTAGTATCTAGTGGATAGAGGCCAGAAATGCTGCTAAACATGCTACAATGCACAGGAAAGCATCTTACAACAAGGAATTATCCAGCCCAACATGTCAGCAGTGCTGAGGTTGAGAAACTCAGGTGTAAAGGAACCAGCCCATGTTTTTTCTAACAATTTAGAACATTTCATATTTTACATTTAAATTTTTGACCTAGTTAAAATTTGTCCTGTTCAACAGTATAAAGTATATATCCAATGTTATATTTTTTTCAGATGAGTACCTAGTTGTATTAACATCAGTTATTACCCCATGTACTAATGATCTATTGCTGTGTAATAAAATTCCTCCAAATCTTAGCAGCCTAAAACACACACATTTATGATGTCACGCAGTTTCTGAAGGTCAGAACCTGAGAGTGGCTTTTCTGGGTGGTTCTGGCTCAGCCTTGCTCATAAAGTTCCAATTATGCTATTGGCCAGGAATGCAGCCATCTGGAGGCTCAACGATCGGCTACCAAGATCATCCCCAGGGTTGTTGCCAGGCTTTGGTTTCTCATTGGCTGTTGGCTGGAGGCTTCTGTTCCTTACTTTGTGGGCCTCTCAGTAGGTGCCTAAGTGTCCTCATGATACAGCATCTGGCTTCTGCCAAAGCAAGTGATCTAAGCCAAAAAGAGAACCCACAAAGACAAAAGCTGGGGTGTTTTTAATGGCATAATTTCAGAAGGGACGTACTATTGCTTCTGTGACATCTTACTCACTAGAAGTGAGTCACTAAGTCCAGTCCTCACCCAAGGGCAGGAGAATCAACCTCTAGCTCTTGAAAGTAGAACTATCAAAGAATTTGTGAACATATTTTAAAACCACGTTACCCTGCTTAGTGATGATGCCTCCTTTATCATATATTAAATTCCCATATGGATAGGGCTAATTTCTATAATTAATGTGCATTGCTTCTAACAAGTTTTTACAAGGTAATTTTAAAAATTGTGCCTCTGTTTATGATTTGTGTTAAGGGACTTTTTCACATTCATGAACTATTCTATGTGCTTCTACTAGCCTGGTGGATCAAATGAAATTATGGATATGAAAGTGCTTTGTAAATTCTAAAGAAATACTGTACTGGAAGGTTTTATGATTATTATTACTGTGTGATTATATATCCAAAAATTTCCCTATTTTAGTTCCAGTTTGATTTGATGAAATTGGTTTTTGGATCCAAGTTGGAATGCAAGTTGGGAGCCAATTGTGGAATTTTCCATCATAACATTTCCTGTGGATACAAAGTGAACTGAAACCCAACCCAGGAAACAAGCATAAAATGTGCCAACGAGTTTGGATTGACTAAATTTTATCTGCCACTCCAGGGTGATGTCTATTTATCCATTATGTTGTTATTTGGACAATCACAGTTATTGCAGGTGTGTATAGATCTGTGTCTCTGTGTTTGGTTGTGAACAGAGGAATGTGTGGCCCTCACATGATGGAGCACCAGCAGGAGTGGCTAGAGGTATATTGTGTGATATGAGAGGTGTTGGACTGCCCCCATCTCTCCCCCAACATTCTGCCTGTAGAGTCCTTCCTAGAGTCCCTTGTGGGGTTCTTACAGAAATTTTTCTAATTGCAGAGATCTCTTTAGATGTAAATAATTCCGAGGCAGGTAATACTTCATTCCAATTGATGATTGTAGTCCAGTTGAGAGCGTGGGAAAGGATAAAAGAAACGATGAGAACTTAGAGATGGGCAAGGAAACAGGAAAGGAGGAAACAGAGGTTGAGATGTGAAGACAAACTGTGTCTACAATAGGCATTCAACGCCAATATTAATGCATTTGACTTTTTACAATATGAAAGTTCTAATTGGCAGTCCATGTGTTGGACCCAACACACAGGTATGCTTTGTTTGACCAGAAAGATGTTTAAATATTTACAGATTTCCTTAAGAATTGCTGGATTTTCTTGAAAGAACAAGAAAAAACCTTGAAACACTGGGTCTGCATGATAACAATGAGGAGAGCTATGTAATGCCTGCAACCTTTAGATGTGGTATGGACCCTTCAGTTCACTAGAGTCTCACCAGTCCTTTATTCTTCCTCATCGCGGAGGTTACATATTAGTTACTGCTTAGCTTACTTTCACTGTTGTCATTCATCCTAATAAAAATGGGACAGAAAAGACAGATTGGAGGGACCACATAATTTAAGGAATTGAACAGCAGGCTTTAGAGCGGGCCATCTACCTTGTGGGCACTTGAATGTGCTGTCCGTGAGTTAGATAGCGCTGAAGTCTGAAGCATCATTAGAGCCCTCTGTCAGTAATGTGCCTGTGTGTCCCTCCTTTGTCATCATATGCTCTTAAATACTGCGGCAGTCTCTTTAGTGTCCAATAGCCTGGGTAGCCTTCCCTTAGAATGCTTATCGGGCTGCACCTTGCTGCTATCAGGAAAACATGTGCTCGAGGTTGTGTTTAAATTGCAGTGACAATTGCACTGGCTGATCCACGTTCTCCATCATGTTCTCCCTTGGTCTATCGCAGCTGACCTGTCAAAGGATGCTGCCTTCGGATTACAGATAGAGGTTTTCTGTGTGCTGTTCTTGGCAGCAGATAGCAACAGGCGCTTCATCCATTTCACATGTCATTATTGAAGCCTTTATGTCCACCACTTTACAGGTTTCCCACGCCAGTTCTAGCTTTTTGTTAAGGCTGCTTTGGGTGACATGAGTCAGGGAACTGCTTTTGTTAGGAACTTCTTCAGCAGAGCATGTCCAGGAAGGCATTTGCAGCACACCCCCCAGGATACTCAGAGGAGAGGTTGCCCTCTCTCCTGTGCTGCTCAGCTGCCAGGGAGGGACACAACTGTGTTCACCTTATAGAGTGAGTAATTACTCCCTGAGGGAGAGTAAAAGGGTCTTAGTCTCCTTATGTGTACTCACTTCTTCAAGCTTTTCTCTCTATCTGCCCAGAAGTTGACCCACCACTCCAGGGGTCTGGCAGGCCAAGATCTCTGTGTATGCTTAGTTTCTAAACTAAAGCACATTGTGCTATTTATGTGGCTTCTATATCCTGAGTAGAAGGTAGACATTGGAACAATAACAAAAAAAATCTTCAGTGAGCACAGGTCAAATATTCCTAACAGTTGTTTGAACTACACATGACAGAGATGTCAGAGGCAGTTTTGCTGTGGACACAGATGTGTTTTGTTTTTTGTCCTTTTTGTTTTTATCCTGTGCATGGGCTGGATGTCACGGCTCATATCTGTAATACCCAGCACTTTGGGAGGCTGAGCTGGGAGGATCCCTTGAGCCCAGGAGTTTGGGACCAGCCTGGACAATATAGTGAGACCCTTGTCTCTACAAAAGTAATAATAAAAAATTGGCCGGGCATGGTGGTGCACGCCTGTGGTTTTAGCTACTCAGGAGCTGAGATGGGAGGATTGCTTGAGCCTGGGAGTTTGAAGCTGCAGTGAGCTATGAATGGGCCACTGCATTCCAGCCTGAGCAACAGAGCAAGATGCTGTCTTAAAAAACAAATAAATAAAATAAATCCTAAGCATCATCTAAGATTCAGCTACATGTAATAGTCAGATGTCATTAATACTCAATGCTCTATCTTTTACTCCTGTATCTTTAGCACATGGCTTTCTTTCCTGTGTTTGTTGCTTTATGGTCACAAGAAGGCTGCTACACCTTCGGCCTAACTCTGCATTCTGGGCAGGAAGAAAAAGCAAAAGGAAGAAGAAAGGGGAAGCATTTGTATTGATAAAGCAAAAGCTCTCCCAGAAATCCCCAACAGACTTTGCTTACACGTCATTGGCCACAACTATGTCACGTAGCCCTCCCTAGGAGTTAGAGAATCTGATAAATAGAATATTTTAACTAAGCGCACTTCTGGCCTCCTTTCCCCCACCACCCACCTGTTCTGTGAGGAAGAAAGGAACAAGGGGAAATTGTTAATGGGCAGTTTCATTATTTAACAGTGACAGTCAATTCTTGTGAATTTCAGTAAAGCATATAAACATATTTTGGAAATTATTTATTTTTTCATTTTCCTCTTCTCGTAATTTCCTGCTACCTTATGACTTACTGGAAAGAAAGGAGTGAGTGATTTGTGCACGTTATTTGAAAGGAAATTATTTCTGGTGCCCATGACAGTGGAGTGGGTCTAACAGCTAACTCTGAAACACAGGGATCTGAGTGTCCTTGGAGCCCAATGGTAGCGTTTCTGCAGAAGGAAGCAGAGTGAGGCCGTGCAAATGTGGTTGTCTATCAGGCATGTTTCACTGTCTTAGAAAATTTGTTTTTTTTCCCTGTGCTAATTGTCCATTTCTGATTCTCCCAGACATTTCCTTCATGTTATCTACAGACCATCCAAAGGCTGAGTTGTATTTTTTCCTTATTATTGGCATTGGACTTTGGGACTCTAACCTGCTGCAATGTGCAAACACAAGTAAAGCAAATACATGAAAACATGAATAAATTCATTTAAAGTAAATTATACTTATAATTACTTTCTTGCATATTCAGCATAGACTTTTTCTCCTCAGGCAGCATGGAAACTTATGACCATTTTTCATTATTGCCCATACCATTAATAGCAACAATAATAGCATTCATTGAAGACCTTCAATATGTCATAGTTCTGTAAGGAACATGGCTGGAACCCTGGTGATGGGTGTCTACTCTAAAATAAATGGGGAGAAGAGTCTTCAAAATTTCAAGGGGGAGTAATAATTTTTTTGTAAAAATCCCAAGTGCTGACTGAAATGTGTGCAACTGGGGCTCTTCTTTAGTTTTCCTGTGGGCCCTTGGATGTTTCCCAAGGACCAGGTGTGTTCAATGAAGTCAAATAGCTAGTCAAATCCTTTGCAGGTCAGTCCCTAACTGAAACTAAGTCATCAATATTACCAAGATGACTAGATATTTTGGCAAAGCCAGATGGTGAATGGAGAAATAAGATCTATGGGAAAGTGATGAGTAAGAAGGCAGAGGAAGAAAAATCAGAGATGTGAATTATCCAGCTTTCATTCAACCTTGTGGATGGAAACCTTTCCATTTGTTGGTGACGTTTGGAAACTACT
The DNA here is from genome assembly GCF_008728515.1 of Papio anubis. Taxonomy (NCBI): domain Eukaryota; kingdom Metazoa; phylum Chordata; class Mammalia; order Primates; family Cercopithecidae; genus Papio; species Papio anubis. The sequence continues at coordinate 44,050,701 of NC_044979.1, read as the reverse complement.
TCGTTATGCTTGTGGGGCCACAGTGGAAAACTGGGAGCTCCCCTACAGCAGGGATTGTTACTCATCTATGAATTCTAATGCCTAGCACAAGTAGAAAGTGCACATTGAAAGTTTGAATGAACGAATGAAAGAAAAGAAAACTAAACTTTTGAATTATATTTGACTTTACTAATGACTACATAAACACAACCAAAATTTGTATGGGATTGAAAAATTAATAAATGTGTTGGATTAGATGTTTTTTCAATAAGGAATAGAGGGGGCAATTGCAAGAGATGAAGGAGCAGTAGTATAAAAGTCATCCTGCATGGCCTTGGGCAAGTAACTTAACCTTCTTGAGCCTCAGGTAGTACGTACCTCACAGAAATACTGTGAAGATTAAATAAAATAACACATTTAAAGCATTTAGCACAATGCCCAACACCTTGCTGTAACTTGTCACTTTACCTCAGACACTACTAGTTTAACTGTTTTTTATTCCTCTGGGGATTCTTGAAGAAATTCTGGACCAAGACCAAATTGAGGAGTGTGATAATGGGAAGTCTTGTGGTCTGTAAGGCTTGCTGTTTTTCAAGTATGGCTCCAAGAAATGATTATAGACCTTCCTCAAAAGAGCAGTGCAGAAAAGAGAACTTATGCCCTGAAGCTAGGCAGACCCAGGCAACTCCAACTATAACGCTTGTGGGATAGAGATCCTTAATTGGGAAATTACGATGACACCAGGGAGTTTGAACAGAATTATCCAGGGCAATAAATCTTTGATAAAGAGGAAGCCCAGGGGACAGGACAAGGGACATATGAGGAAATTATCCAAGAGGGTGAGATTTAGATTCATGCTGGGGAGAAATGGGGAGCTTTGCCTGGTAAGAGAGGGAAGTGTGTTTAGGAAAGACCTTGGCTTCCTCAGTGCGAAGGAGAAATATCCTGTTCCATGATTGTGGGGAAGATACGAAAAAGAAAATAAATGTAGTTCAAACAACATGACATCTATAAGTGATGAAGTGCGTTGCTTAAGGAGTATAGCAAGAAAGACCATTCTTTCACAGAGACTGGAATCATCTTAAAGGCTTTCTGAGTCCTCATCGAATCAGCCTGTAACCCTATGGCTATCAGCTCCTCATCTGTAATATCTCAGCTCCCCAGCTACTCTGTTCTGGACTCCATCGGCTCTGGAATGCATGCTTTTGACGCCATTTATATCAGGATTCTGGTTTGTTTGCTCCAATTCACCTTCCATACAGTTGCCAGGGTATTTTTCAAAAACAAGAGCCTGAAGTTCTTATTTTCCTGTTAGAATGTCGGTCATTGGCTTCTGAATGCTTTCTGCAAAGAGTTTACACTGACGACTACTAACACGTCACATCCCAGCAACACCCATATGCGTGCATCTTCCTTCTCCTCTCTCTACCTTCCCTAAACAGGCACATAAACTGTTTTTCTTCTGTTCTCCCCCTACCCGGTGAATTCTACTCACCTGTCAGTCATTCCTCCAGATGTTTTCTGATTCACTTACCTCCTCCTCATCTATAGCTGAGTTAGATGCCCCTCCTATGCTTACTTAAGCCCCTGCGCCTTTCTAGTGTCACCAACCTGCCCAGTTGTCTTTTTACCTATTCATATGTCCTCATTACTTATGTGAGTGTGTGTGTGCATAGAAGGTCTTGTTACTTCCATAGAGATAGTATTTGTTACTTGGTAAATGGTGGAAACATTTTTCTAGAATAAAAGGGCAAATAAGTGGATGGCTCATGACTAACCAGAACAAATACTGAGCAATCAGCCTTCTGCTTAAGATAATTTTCTATGATACTGAGTTTCTTGGGTCTGACCTCACAGCTTCACTTGGGCTCCCCGGAAATCTCTCTTTCTAATTATTTACAGTGTTAAGTATTTTCAGTCATTCTGGATTTGATTTCCTTAATTTATCATTACTTCCAACCTTAGGTTATTTATTGGGTAGCCAAAAGGGCTATGCAGGTCATGTCTTCACCTGAGTAAGAATTCTTGATGGCAGTGAAGTCAGCCTCCTTCTAAAAAGATTAAGAACCTTTTGTCTGGAGAATCATTTAATGAAAAGTGAATGTTCATATGTTGTCTTGCTGACTTTTAAAGGTAATTAAAGCTGTAAGTGAGCTAACAGTGAAGGTTCTTCACTGACTGGAATGGTTGCTGTTCAGAAACATTCTAGAAGCTGACTAGTTTAAGAAGAAACTGTCCCAAAATCTCCCAAGCAAGTATCTCTGACATAACTAAGCAGCAAGCTCATAAATCAAGCTTATCTCACATAGTCACCATGCTCATCGAAGTTCTGAAGGTTAAACATATCAGTTCTTAATTTCGTTTTATTAATTTAACTTGGATTACATGTAGACTTTGATTTGAAGATTAGGAATATGACTAAATCAGTATACCATTTTCAACAATGTGATAAAAATAAAAATATTTAATGTATAAAAATGCTTATAGAAGATGTTTATATTTAGTGTATAAAAATGCTTATTAATAAACCATAGAATTTCAAAATTGTTGATCTTAAGAGAGTGATAAAAGACATTGTTTTCTTGCTATTATCAGAATAATCTGTTATACTGCTGTCCCCATTCACCACTCAAGTGTTAAACCATAATTTCCAAACAGTTTCTGAATTGTAGTTTACATTTTTGGAAACACAGTGTTGGTTTGCTCCCTTTCGTTTTCCCTCCTGTCCACTCCCTGCTAATGTCTCCCCTTCTTTCAGTCTCTGTCTAGAACTATACTAATACGGAGAAATGAACAAATGTTCTAAAAGAGTCAAAAAAATTTTGTATTGCTAATTGTGCAAATGTATTTTTACTTGATATTTCTTGCAATTTCCCCTCAATTGTGTACTTCTTACTGTGTGTATTAGCAGAAACTGAGAATATTGAAAAGAAGTTAAGCATATTTGGCTGCCACTTTCTGGGAATGTAAAAATCTACCATGCCTTTCAAGTATTCTGCATTGGGTATTATTCATTTACTTTTTAATTATTAGCATTTATATCTTTTTTCCTATCTTTAAATATTACTTAAATGTTCAAAGGAAATATTCCCTCACTGCCAATCTGAAGAGTTTCTTTTTGAAGACGGAAGTAGCATGGGGAGTCTCAGATATGTTGAACTGAGCCAATCTAAACAGTTGGTGGTTGCTGTCGGAAGTAATTTTGAATCATACTATATTTGCTTTTCAGAAACAAGTGCAACAAATGTCAGTAGCTCTTCTCTAAACAATGCTCATTTGGGTCTCCCAATATATGACCATCTCAAAATTTTTCATTTGTCTTTAAATATTTCCTAATAGTAAATTTTGAGACCTCTGTGATGCAACATGACTGGGGACTGAGAGATACTTCACAATGTGAGAAGCACATGGACAAGATGACAAATGCTTTGGAGAAGAATTCGCATGAATCCACGTCACGCCAATTCCCAGTGGACCTGTGTCTTCAAAACCCAAATCATTCTACTTGCTGGTAATCAACTAGAAAGCTCTTGTGGTTTTCTTGTTGAGTTTGGTAAGTTACCATAGTTCCCAAGCATTTTTTTTCTTCTTTTTAAATTACATATTAAAATAAAAGAGATATACACTTTTACAGACACATATATAACTTAAAGCAGCACAGGATGGCATGAAACACCTAAATCTAAATCTTCTCATGCCTTTTTTTTTTTTTTGTAATTTTTCTTTAGGCTCAGTACTTAGCTTTCCATAACTGTGTTGGGACTCAACTTTATTTTAACTTCTCAATTAACATTTCTAATGTATATGGTTGAAGAATAATATGAAGCGCTAGAAGGTTTTATTATAAATAGAAGTACAAGTAGATCTTTCCAAGTTAATTTTGCTTTACATTAAGTTCAGAGTCTCAGGAAATTGATCATGAAGGCCTATTGCAATTAAAGATTGGTTTGTTTTAGAGTAACCAAAAGTCACAAGTTTCTAATAACTAACTAGCAAGCCATATTAAAAGAGTAGATCACCCCAGTGGTTCTTCTGGGAGACAATTCAACCACCAAAAAGCCAGTCTTTTGATTTACACCTGAGTGATTTGGGATTATGTATTGGTTCTTACTATTGCGAAGAATATCAAGTTTATAGTTGTAAAATAAAATGTGTTTATTTTAGAAATTCAATGTATGTCAGCAAAAATAGGCCCAGCAGATTTGATAAGTACTGAGTATTCCTTTCCTGGTGATATGTGACCATCACTAACAGGTCTTCTGAAATCTTTATGTGTTGATGAATTAGCCAATTTGCACTGGTAAGCCATGTCTGATCCAGTTATTTCAGCCACCTTAATAATCAATGCAGATCACTGCATGATCGATTCAGCAGCAGGGATGGGAATTAATCATAACGACAGTTTTCTAGACTATGGTCCAATGTATACCCACTAATAGAGGTGGTCTTATGCCAAGGATTCTTTTCACAGGACTTTTTCTGAAGTTTCCTTCTTTGGTGTTCCTTTTGTTCATTTAGCTACAATGTCAGTTCAAGTTTTAAAACATCACAAGCAACACTGTTTATGATATCATCCTTAGATGACACAACTGATTTGACCATTAGGATAGGAAATCCATTTTTAAAAAAGCCCAGATTAGATTAGATTTCTAATCTAAAAAATGTAGCTTAGAAATTAAATCTTTTAAATGACTTGACAGTGTTTTTTTTTCCACTTCTGGTTCTATTGAACAAATTGAGAGGATAAACACCTGCTGGGTGTGTATACACACTTGTACACACTGTTTGATCATTTCTAAGTTCCACATATTTTTGATAAAGCATATACCTAAAATATGGGCTTGATGATTTTCTAAGATTTATTTCCACTCAACTTTGTAGGCTTTCTGATGTTAGTTTTGTTGGTGTATTTTTTTTTACAGCTCTTCCTGCAATGCCTGTTCAATACTGCTCCCAGTGAAATTTAAAAAAATATAAAAATAAACATTTATTTTCATCTACGAGAAGTTATCAAATGTCTTCCTTCACATGCTGATAGTTCTTGCCTGAATCCTTGTGTGGCAATGTACACTCTGTCATGTTACCTTCGTGCCCACTGACACAATAATCATTAAAAACAATTGCATTGTACTCCCTGTGAAGTTTCAGGCTGGGGACAGAAGATTGTCAAGTATAAAAACATCTGTGACTACGACAACATCTATAGCTTAAAAATACTCATTCCTCAATGAACTTGAAGTAAATAACTGAAGTAAGTGAAACTGAGAGTCTATTTGACAAGTCTTCTGATATGATTAAAATATTGTGTAGGACTTGATGGAAAAATGTGATGTCAAAGGCTGTTTTTCAAAGTTTTAAGTTCCATTGAATGCCAAATGAGCATGTGAAAATCCCCTGGAGAATACCCACTCTGAGGTCCATTCTAACCTGAAACTGTTTTTGAATTGGTACTTCTACCAAACCTGAGTTTAACAATAGGGCATGCATCGACTTTTCAGTAGGGTGCCCTGTCAATTTCATTCTGTGGTATAAATGGTTTACCATATTCTAGGAAATATATTTTGAATTTAACAAAGCTTTATGGAGTGTCCAGTTCATGCTGGCTACAACAGGACAAAATCCACATGGGGATATTGCTCCTGGCAGATTCTCTGCTGTCTTGCCTGATCTTGCTTTATGAATCTTCCCCTATAGGTCTTTGTATTAAAGGGCCTGACTTTCCTTTAGGCTCTGAGAGATAGGAGTTTACAGTAACAGTTAATTAATGTAACAGTGTTGAGCACTTTCCATGTGCAAAGCATTAAGCTAGGTGTTGTCATTTGTCCTCTCCTTACTCTTTCACAAAAAAAATAAGAGCAATTTGGAAGATGTTAGTCAGTTCAGCCTGCTATACCTATACCTTAGACTGGGTAATTTATAAACAACAGGTATTTGTTGCGAAATTTCTACAGTCTTGGAAGTCCAAGATCAAGGCACCAGCAGATTCAGCGTCTGGTGAGGGCTTGCTCTCTGCTTCAATTATGTCACTTTCTTGCTTTGTCCTCACATGGCAGAAGGAGCAAGGGTGCTACCTTGAGCCTCTTTTATAGGGACACTAATCCCATTCATGAAAGTGGAGCCCTCATGACTTATTCACTTTCCCAAAATTCCTACCTCTTAATATTTTAATATTGGATATTAGGTTCCAACGTATGCATTTTGGGGGACGCCAACATTCAGACCATAGAAAAGAGCAAGAACACATTTAGTGGTCCCAAGCCCTGGTCTGTAGAGATTGAGTAATTTAGGTCAAAAATCTAAAGATACTTAAGCTCGAGAGCTGTGTCTGAGGTGCTGAATTTACTTGGCTCTCAATTATCTTTGCAAATAATTTTCCTGTTACTTGTTTGGCTTGTGGTCCAACTAATCATGAATTTAGTGAGCAGCAAACCCAAGAAGTAGGAAAAATATTCAATACATGTGGAATACTTAACATGTGGCCAGAGGAAAATAATTTTTTCAAACATATTTCATTTTTAGAAACCCACCTGCCCAATCAACAGCCATATCTCTAATAGGAGCATTTAGATTGGTAAGTAAACTAAGGCCATTTTTAGACATACCAGTTGGTTGGAGAATTTTTTTCACTGATTTGATGGTGTAAGTTCTTTAAAATGCAAGGTTTTTCACCAACTGAACAAAAGAGCAGCCATTTCTACCATTTACTCTCTGCTAAGCTTATTCTTCATAGCATTCCAGGACCAGAACAACATGACCGTCCCACTTTGAGGATGCATCCATGGTTTCTACCTCCTGGGACCTCGCCATCACCTTTTCTGTTAAATTAATATCTTTTATGGCTCAAGTTTCACTATATTCAAAACTTTATTTCCTCTACTTCTGGGGGATCTTTCAGGACATGGGTTAAAGGTAAGTCCCTCACAAGAGGAGAGACGTTGCTTCGGCTAAGTGTCCAAGAATGCTATCAACCTGGGGATGATTTATATTACTTCTTGGTTTGGGATTTACCAAGCTTAGCAGGAAGAATAAATTTGATCCTTAAATCCAAGTAAAGTTACAAATTCTCAGGAAGACTTTACCCCAAACCCAGGCCTAGATGAAAATCTTCTTCATCTACATTTGACAATGGGAGGGTTTTTTTCTTAATCCACAATTTCATTGACTGAATAGTCCTCTGTAGGTCCCAGTTCTATGTGGGGATCTCATCCCAGCTGTCTGGTCTACTTTCTGTGGAGACTGGCATCGTCCCATCACTAGGAGGTTATTGGTGATCAGAACTGGCATGCATCTTAAGGGCACCCATTGAGTCAGCTTCATTGTCTACTTTGGTTTGAAATCCTCTGTTGGATTTCAACATTGAAATCACTGGATCCTGAGAATTTTCTTTAAGTTATTGCAAGCTCAGCTCTGCATTTAAAAGAATACAATTATACTGTATGCAGTATTTCTAGATATTTTCTATCAGGAAGATTTGCAGGATATGTAGCCAGAAATAGAGGTTCACAGATGCTTAAAATATCTGCTGACTAAAGTCACTTGAGTTGATCCCCCCAGCCTAACAAACTGCAAAATGTAGAATTTGTGTGAAACAATTTTGTATGCAATCATTTGGACTATTGTTAATTATCATAAGGTAGTTTGATATTAGTTTTGTGTGTCTCAGTGAACCCTTTCCATTTAAATTATAATTTCTTCAAATTCGTGGACTGCATCTGTTTTTTCTTCTGTATGTCCTGTTGAGCCTAGCACAGTGACAATACATAATACTTGCTTGGTAAACATTTATTGTTTGATTTAAGTCATAATCAGCTTCTTTTTCATATGGGTTGGGAAAACCATTGTAGATGTTTCTTTTGCTATTCTCTCTTTTTATTTAAGCATTTTAATTTTTTCCTTCTAGTGGAAGGTATTGAATACTTATTATTCACTTATCTTTCATTCTACCCAGGACAATCCTTTGTAAGCAATTAGTATGGATACTAAAGACCCAACCTAATCTTGTCACTTCCCTCTCATTATTGACCGATATAACCCTGGATATTTCAGTGTTCTAAATTTTGGTTGTGTTTAGTCCAGTATAGTTATTTTAACCACTGTGATATGATTTTTAAAAAAGGATATTTGAAGAGAAAGGTAAGATATTTGAAAAGAAAGATAGTCATTTGTGGAGAACAGAGAAATGCCTTTTGAAGAGAACCAGTGCAAAGGCCTTATTTTATGTGCTAGTTAACCTACAAGAGCTTGGAAATTCTGAAACATGTGATGCGCACCATCAAATAGGGGATTTCTGAAATTATAGTTGTATGCTAATTACTCATCTTAGGCTGTGGTTTTTTTGAAGCAGTAAATGATCCTAAACCCTCTGTCTCAGTGAGGGGGAAAAAAGAAACTTCGAAGTCGGGGACTGTTAGTCACCAATATAGAAATTGCCACTTTTCTAAACCTGAATAGAAATGAATTCAATAAAAAGAGACATAATGACGGATTTATAAAAGTAACGTTCCTTCACATAATGGGTTTCTTATTCTAATATTTCTCTACTGTAATCCTTTAAAATTATGCAAAAAATTTATTATTTAAGTGATAGTAAAGAATTCATTAGGAGATTAATAGTTCTGGTTTACCAATTCGCTTACTAGGTCACTTAATTATTTAGTTCATTAATTCTGTAAATGTCAGACTTACCATGAACTCTGGTGATTTGCATAAGTAAGGTTATAGTTCTACTGGTAATCACAGTCTAACAACTTCAAATAGGAATTTGGCATTATTTATACATTTCAAATGAAATAAAATCTATTTTTTTCTTCCAAGCCAACAAGGGAAATCCAAAAGCTGAGAAATCCTAACAATATAATCTAGCCATTCAGCCTCCAACCTTGTCCATTAAAAGGACCATGGTGGGCAGCTGTAATGAAAAAAACCTTCAAAGAACAGGACAGAAATAGCTTCCAGATTAAGCAGTACGAAGGACTCTACTTTTGAGATACATGCTTTGCTTTTTAAAAATATTCCTATCAGTGAAAGAACTATGAATTCTTCTAGGAAATCCATATTTTATTTTATTTATTAAAAATGGTTACTCACTGGGAAAGCTTCAAGAAAAGCAACATCTCATTACCATAAGGTCCTAGAGCAGAGCTGGCAATTCATATATAATGAATATCACTTACATCATGATAATGCATTCACATCACTCACAGACACTGTTTACATTTAATACAAGTGAATCTATACAATATAAAATTGGCACATTATTAGATTTGACAATGGAATTAGTATAAATAGCCATCGGCTGTTATTTAAGCATCACCAAAAGTCATTTGGACGGTGCAGGGAATAAGATTTTCTTTCTATTTTTTTCCCTTTATGCATGTTAACATCTTAGCAAGTCTGAATAGAGACAATCTGCTGTTTATTGAATAAAATGAAGTGTTTGGAACCTCTGTGCTCTGTAAGGGCACTTACAATGTGCAGGCACTTTCCTGGAGTGACATTCTTTTCCTAAGTCCCCTGAGAGAGGTGCAACTATTCATCTTAGGCATGCTTCTCAGCAGTCCATAGTCCATTGGTTCCCTCTTGACAGCATTTATCTGTGCTTATAGTTCTAGATTCACTCATGTTTGTTAAGAAGGCATTGATAAAACAGAGAAAGAGACAGTGTAAGGAATGAAGAAAGAAAAAAGAAAAATCAGATCTCTTGGGACATTATTTTAAATTATAGGCTGAGAACAAAGAGTTCTGGCACATTCACAAAGATGGTTATAAAATTATGCTGAGTTCCTACAGATCCATGAGAATGGATCAGAGACTAGGAGTCTCTATATCTATCTTGCTATCTATCTAGCTAGATATCTGGTATCTATCATTAGCTTGGTATGTATGTTTATGAAGGTAATAAAATCATGCAAAATTACATGAAATGGAAACCTGCCTTCAGAATTGTACTTTGTTTAATATAATAACCTAGTTACGTCCACATTTGTGTGGTAATTTCTCGACAAAAATATCTATATTTCATTGTATTGGAGGAGCAATTTTTAAAAATCTGTCTCCCAGTAAAAGTTTCTGGGAAAAACTTCATATTTAGGTCATTTAATCTGTCAAAAGTCTGGGAATTAATTTGCAAAAGTAAAAACTCAAACTGATGATATCTTTTAGGAAGCTATCTTCTACAAGATAAAATAATCTCAAATTATCTTAAACAATAAGGAAATGCATTATTTCACCTAATGGTAAGTCAAGAGGTAGGAAAGGTTTCAAGATTTATCAAGGCATAAGTTTCAATATGTCATGAAGTCTTCAAGTTTTTTTTCCCACTTATCCTTGCTTCTGGCATCTTTATTGCAATGGATTTCCCTTTATGAATATTCAATGATAGACGTAGTTCTGGCAACACATTCAGACATGGTACTTCCTACAGGAAGAAAAGAGACACCTCTTCCTGATCACCTTTTTGGAAACAAGAAACTCCTTTCTGCAGACTTCACCTGTGCCTCCTAGGTGGCCACACCCCTTACCTGCACCTCCACCTCAAGCCAGTCATCATAGGCAAAGGGAGTGGGACCCTCTGAACTGGTTTAGAGCAGTCAGAATTAAATTAGGGTCACCTGATTCAGTCTGGTTTCTTGTGTGAAGCCTGGTTTTGCTGGCAAGAAGAAGAGGGGAATAGATTTTCCTTCTATGCCCAGTATGCTAGAGGGTGTTGGGGAAATTCTGTAAGCGCAAACCAAGGCTCTTGGTCACTTGCCACGTGACCTTCATCTAGGAAAAAGTTATATTTGATAAACTGTTTTTGAGGGAACATAGTTCCACAAAGCTTGGGCCATTCCACCTCCAAAGGGAAAAAAAGCAAGGGAACTTTCATAGCTGGGCCAGCTTGGGATTGTAGAAGCCATGCTCAGCTTGACAAAAAGGGCACCTAAGCTCCTACCATAATTTCATCACTTACCAGGGTTCATTGGCCAAAGCAAGTGTCTCTCAGAATGTCAGTCCCCCTTATCTGTAAAAAGTGAATAATAATACTTGCTTTGCAGAATTGTTGTGAGGATTCAGATAAAGTATATGAAAATATTTGGTAAAATATAAAGCTTAATACTCTGTAATTGAAAGGTATGATTATCTGATGAACCAGTCAGTTTTACCACTGCATGTCCCACTTCTCAAGCCACTTAAGTCTTGTTTTCCTGCTGGTTCACCAAAGTAGCTTCCTGCTGTCTCATTACCACCTCGTGTTTAACATGGCAAAGATCAAGGTTTTAATTTTTTACTAGAACACACTCTTCTCTTCTCAACTCTGTAGTCCCTGTGGGGAATATTACTCCAGTGCCAATCACACAGGCCCAAGTCTGAGCCCATTTTAGAACCCGCTCTTTCAATCTGTCCCTTCACAATCATGAGTTCATTAAGTCTCGCCACTTCCTACATTCTACATAGCATCTCTAATTTCCAGGCTTTTTTCCCCTAAAACAAAAAAACAAGTATCTAATTCAGAGTGCTGTCATTAAACACATAAGCCCTCTACAACCTTTCATCAGCTTTGCTTCTTTTACTTTATGCAAAATTTCCCCAGACACAATCAAAACAGTGAGAATTCCTGCAGCATGATGTTTTTCCCTGCATGCTCTACAAACTTAACCTGGCTGTTTTGCAGCATTATAGAATGCTATTAAATGTAGGCACCTGATGCCCTCATCAGACACTTGAGAAGCAGAGTCACTCTGCAAATCTGAGCCAGTGAGATAGGGACAGGGTGGGTGGGAGAAGATCTGATACATGTTTGGAGAAGCATAGTACTTACAGAGAAAATCAGAACATTTCTTTTATTCTTCTTGTTCCAAGCCTCCCAATAATTGGTATATGAACTCTAGGAAGGGTTGAGGTACATGCTAGACCCAGAGGCAAATTGAAAAAAAAAAAAAAAAATCAGAGAGTGGGATAATGCTTGCTTTGAGAAAATGGCAGACATAGATTAAGATGGTAGAGACATATTTGACATTCAGTTTAGATGGGGTGGAGAGCTTTGGAGATGGTAAGGAGTTGGTCTAAATTCATAATGGAATGCTTTTGGTGAGCATCATAGCACTGAGGTGTGATGTAGAGGCAGGGCAGCTGGAAAGTAGTAAGACATCTGAGTCAAATTATGAGTTATTAGGATATGAGCAAATGTAAGGTATGGAAAGGACCATGGAGACATGATTATGGCTCAGGGAGTTACATACAAAGGGAAGGACAGTGATAAGACAGAAGACTCAGATTTCAGGAGTTGAGGGGAAGGGATGGGAAAAGGAATGGACAAGCATGTGTTGAGCACGTAGAAAACATAGAAAACATTAGGCACTCTTCTATGCTTTTAAAATACATCATGTAGTTAAATCGTAGTAATTCCATCAGCTAGATAACATTATTTCAGTTGTTGCAGATGAGAAAACTAAAGAAGATTGCTCAAAGTCACAGAGCTGGCAATTGGCCTGGTTCCAAACACTTGCAAACTGCTGCTAAGTCCCTCAGTTATATCATGTGATCACCTCCATAATAACCCTGTGGGGCAAGCAACATCAGCTAAAGGGATTGTAGCTCAGAGAGGCTAAGTGCTGTGCCCAAGGCCACACAGCTTGTTTTCTGTGAAGCAGGAGTTTAAATCCAGATTAGGTGGCTTTTAGGCTTATTACAATATACCAATGAAAATTTAAAAATAGCTTAAACTTAGTTCTTATGCAGGGTTTCACAGTCAAAAAAATAATGTTTCTATTTACAGATGTTAATAAAATGTTTCTAAAAGGGTACAAACAAATCAAGGGTGTGTTTTTGTTGTTGTTTCAGGTATGAAATTGGGATGCTGTGGGACTCTGATATTAATCTTCTTGGCCTGCGTTTACTCAGTGATGCTCCCAGCAGCTGGATGACCCTCCCAGTGAGAAGCCCAGAAGATGTAGTGCCTTCAAGATTTCAAAGCAGTTAGGAGGGAAAACTTGTTCCTTTTTAGGTGGTTTCTTTCCTTCAAGCAGCCTTAGAATTTGCCACTCTCCTCTCCCTACAGTCTTTACCTGCTGCTTTCAGTCAGTGAACAACAGTTCAGCCTTGGAATTGCCCAGGATTTCGGAACTCCCTATGGGGACAGCACAGAAAACTGTGCAATTGTGACATATGCATTCATCCAACAAATATTTGTTGAGCTCCTACTATGTGATAGGAATGGGATGGTGAAAAAATATGAACATGGTCTTTGTTTTACTTTGAATCTGGGGTCAAATCTCCACCTCACCAATTATCTGTGTGAGCTTGGTAAGATACTTCATTTCCAGGGTTTCCCTATCATCCTCTGTATAAGGTTGTTGAGGAAATTAAATAAGATAATCTACTTGAATGTTTTTTTGCATACTAAATTCTTAATCAGCCCAACACACACACACACACACACACACACACACGTACTCAGCACCCAGAACCAAGGGTGCATAAACAATACATGGTGTAGCATGCTGAAAGGAGGGAGAGGAACACAGAGAGAAGATGTAAATGCAAATGTGTTTCTAAGTGGTCAAATAGACTTGTTATGTTGAGTATGGACTTCCACAAAGGTATGCCTGGTTAACACAGAGGCATGCATCATATTAAACAAACAGGTTCATCAAACTAGTGATTAGTGGAGTTTGAAAATATGAAGTTGCTAAGGCTCTCTTCAAGAATACTCCTCCTGCATTTGACATTTCCACCTCCTATTTATCATCATTATGCAAAGCTGCTAGTGGTTGACCACCTATTTAACCGCAAGGCTTGTCATCTCTACTTACATTGAGTTCAGTTAAATAAAAGATATCTAAGAAGACTGTGCCCCCCCTCAGGGATGAAAGGATATTATTAATGCTACCAGGCAAGAACTCCTCAGTGTTTATTGATCCATAAATTGGATTATTAACATGATACTTGCTTATTAAAGATGGCTCTCAGAAGCATTTTTTTTTTTTCTCTCCAGACCAAAAATGAAGTGGAAGGCTTACAGCATAAATCTCTTCATGTTATTTTTTTTCTCTCGTCTTCTAAACTTCTTGCATCCTGCAGCATCTCCCCAGTGCGTGCTGAATCTTTTATGTTCCAGTATAGCATTAACAAAAGAAGTTCACAAGGATTTTATAGAGAAGTTTCTCTTCTATAAAAAGTGTGTTTCTTAGATATTTATTCTCACTCTTCACTTACCAGAGGCAACCACACTGCAAGAAATTATGATTTAAATTTTTATATATTTTTTCTTACTTAATAGCTGGCTACCTAGGGCAAGTTCTTTAACTTTTCCTAGGCCTCACTTGTTAGGATCTTCAGATTTTGAAACCAGCCAAATCAAAGACTGGTAAAGATGCTGAATATACAGCCCCTGTGGGCAGGCTTAATTTATTTAACAATCCAATACTGAAAAGATAGCATTTCCTAATTCATTCACTTACTCATTAGTTTATTCATTCCTTTAACAAACAGGCAATCAGCTTGAACTCGGTACCTGACCACTGGTTTGTTTCTGAGTTTATATAGATGCATAATTCACTTTAAATCCTGACATCAAGAAGCTTGACTCTGGGAAGGTGGAAGGAGCCAGATTGGTTAAAAAAAAAAAAAGGAACCTTAATACAATGTGATAGATGTCAAAACAGAAATGTATATAAACCATTGGGTGGGCATGAGGGGTGGAATGTTAACTCTGTCCAAGGAAAGGCTTCAATTCATGAGAAAAAGAATACAGGAACAGAGAGAAAGAACAGCACAGTCAAGGCCACTGAGAACAAAAAAGTATAGGTATATCCAGGGGATGTTTAGTAGTAGGTTTGCAATAAGAGAGGAGATTGGACATGGAGTTTGGGACCAAATCGTGTCATTTAAGGTTTTTAAGGAGTGGAGTGGAATAATTAGATCTTTGCTCTAGGAGGGTAACTCTGGAGGCTGTGTGATGACGGAAGAGAAAGGGGTTGGAGGGGATAAGATTAATTTAAAGATACTAATGAATGATTTCAATAAATCAGGAGAAAGCCTATGAAGATAAAATTAAAGCAGGAGCCATGGAAATGGAAAAGTAGAGACCTATAGATAGAAATTTTTAAGGAATAAGACAACATTTGTTTCTTAGGGGTGAAGGGGAAGGGCATGGGGAGTGGAAGGTGACCCTCAAACTGTATTTCTAGCCCAGAATCCCAGCCTGAACACCCCGAGTTGTTGTTGTTGGAATCTATGGGGCCTGCGGAGTGAACGCACAGAGTGTGTTGATTAATGAAGAATTAGAAGGATACTTGAAGAACATCGAAAACTTAATAGACAAAAGAGTAGAGTGAGTTACAGAGGCTGAAAAGGCATTTTCAGACAAGACAGAAAATGAAGTATATGAGCATTCATGCCTGTGTATGTGTGAGTGTGAGAAAGGGAGAGAAAGAGAGAGAGGGAGGAAAAGGAGGGAGGGAGGGGCAGTGTCCTAAGGCTGCCTTCCCATTTAGAGAAAGGAAATTAAGGCTCATAGAGATGAGTATTGCTCTAACACTAAAAACGGGAGAGAACAGGGTCCTAGAAGCCACTTCCTATCATGCTTATTGGCACCTCTTAAGTTCCATCATTTTATTTTCATTTGTTTGCTTTGCTTTGTTTTTGACAAGTAAGGATCCTTTTTATTTAAAAAAAAAAAAAGTACATTAAATCAGGTTCAGAACTAACATTCCAACTTTCTGGGGTTGAAAGAATGGAGCAGCAATGGGAGAGCTGCAGACATTGCTACATGAGTAAGTCATTTGGAAAGGGGTCTTTATTCATGGCAATGAGATGCTGTGATGGTCAGTTTCCTGTGTCAACTTGGCTTGGCTACCATCCTCAGTCTTTCAATTAAACACTAATATAGGCATTGTTCTGAAGGTATTTTGTAGATGTGATTGAAGTATAATCAGTTGATTTTAAGTAGGGGAGATTATCTTCGATAATCCTGGTGGCCCTGATTCCATCAGCTGAAAGACTTTAAAAACATTGCTGAGGCTTCCCTGAAGAAGAAATGCTACCTGGGATTGTGGCATCAACTAGTGCCCAAGAGTTTCAGCCTGCCCTTCCCAAAAGCTTGTCCCACAGATTTCATACTTGCCCTGAATCAATTTACCATTTAATTACAATCTCATAAGCCAATTCCTTGCAGTAAATCCTATAATATTTACCTCTTACTAGCTCTGTTTCTCTGGTTAGACCTTGATTGATGCAGTTGCCATTGCTGACCTTATTCGGGAGAGTTTCAGTGGAGTTATAGGGCAAGTCTGAATTACAGAAGGCATGGGCCTCTCTACTTCACTTTCTCCCAAGTTCTTCTTACAGGAGAATAAGGAACAGAGAGTGGTTTCTTGAGCAGTTAATAGTTTGGGTCCAGGCAGCATCCCTAGTCAACAGGTAAAATTGAGCAAGGTCTACTAGCTAGAGTCTGGAGACAGAGGCCACCTAAGTCAGTTTAGGAAGTTTTGTAAAAGTAAATTATGTTTATAAATCATCTTTGAAAAGAAAATGTATGTGTTGAGGAATGGGTGTGTTGCACACAAAAACAAGGCAGTGTTATCTACTAAGTCCTCTTAAAGGAAGACGGAGGAGTAAATTACTGGCTAATGGTTCTGTAAGAAGACAGTGATTTCTGTCATTCAGTCAATTAAGTTATACTGAGCTACTATTATATGCTAGGCACACAGCCATGCCAGGTATGGGCCAAGGCCTGGGGACAGAAAGATGAATGAAATACTTTACAGTCTCAAAGGAGTGCTTGGCCTAATGTGAGAAAGTACACAATTAAAAGCAAGAAGTGAATACCAATGCTAGATTTGAAGTACTCTAAGGCCTTTGCTACTCAGAGTGTGGTCTGGGGAACAGCAGCATTGGCATCCCTGGAAGGATATTATGCTAAGAGAAATCAGCCAGGCATAGAAAGATAAATACTGCATGATCTTACATATATGTAAAATCTAAAAAAATAAAACAAACATTGAATTCATAGAAGCAGAGAGTAAAATGGTGATTAACAGGGTTGGGGAGAGCAAGGGGAAAAGGGGTTTGGATATTAAGGAGATGTTGGTCAAAGGATACAAAATTTCAGTTAGGAGATCTATTGTACAACCTGGTAGCTATAGTTAATACCAACGTATCCTATATAGCCTGCCCTTTGTATCCATGGGTTCAATCAATCATAGATTGAAAATATTCAGAAAAAAATCGCATTTGTACTGAGCATGTACAGACTTTTTCCTCATCACTATTCCCTAAGCAATACAGTATAACAATTATTTATATAACATTGACATTTTATTAGTAATTAAATATTATAAGCAATCTAGAGGTGTTTTAAAGTATACTGGAGAACGCACATAGGCTACATGCAAACATTACACCATTTTATATCAGATACTTGAACATCCATGGATTTTGGCATCTAAGAGAGGTCTTGTAACCAATAACCCATGGATACCGGAGGACAACTGTACCTGAAAATTGTGAAAAGAGTAGATTTTAAATGCTCTCATAACAAAAAAAGTGATAAGTATGTGAGGTAATAGATATACTAATTGGCCTGATTTAGTCATTCCATAGTGCGTACAGATATTAAAACATCATGTCACATACCACGAATATATACAAGTTTTATCAATTAAACAACAACAGCAACAACATCAATAACAAATCCCACAGGATATAAGACTGCACTTACCTATACAAACCAGAACCTACTTTTATTTATTTATTTATCTCCTTAAATACACTTTATTCTTTAGAACATTTCACAGTAAAATTGAACAGAATGTGCAGATTTCCCGTCTACTCCCATCCCCACACATGCATAACCTCTCACATTATCAACCCTCCCACCAGATTGGTCCGTTTGTTGCAATCTATGAACCTAAACAGACACATCATAATCACCCAAAGTCTGTAGATTATACTAGTGTGAGTGTTGTACCTTCTATGGGTTTGGACAAATGTATAATGACATGTTTCTACCATTATAGTATCACACAGCACAGTTTCACTGCACTAAAAATCTTCTGTTTTCCACCTCTTTATTCCTCCCTTCCCCCAACTCCTGGCAGCCACTTATCATTTTACTGTTTCTAGAACTTTGCCTTTTCCAGAATGTCACTTACTGTAGCTGGAATCATACTGTATGCAGCCTTTTCATATTGGCTTATTTTACTTAATAATATGCATTTAAATTTCCTCACATATCCTTTTATGGCTTAAGAGCTCATTTCTCTTAGTGCTGAATATTCCATTGTCCACATGTGCCATGTATTTATCCATTCACCTACTGAAGAACATCTTGGCAGATGCATTTTAATATGACTTCCAGATTATTCATGTGCATATTAAGTTTGAGAAGTGTTACCCAGCTTTGGACCGGGTTGTCAGAAAAGGCCTAGGTTAATCCTCGTATGTTTATTTTTTTAAGAACCTCTGCTTTTTGTAAAAGTACCTTTGGTATTTCCTAGATGACTACCTATGTGACTTTATTAAATGTTGTCTTCTACTGCAGGAGGCAGTGACCACTTATTAACAATGAAAGGTTTTCTGATCACTGAGTGATGACTTTGATATGAAGTGGGTTGTTTAACCACAAGCTGATCCAAATCTCTTCCCTGAGGTTTGAGCCCTATTTCCCAAATGTGAACCGAACAGATGCTGGAGAGTCAAAGATATGATGGCCCCTGTTCTCAAAAGGTAGTTTCCTCACAAGGATTTGTGTTTAGTTACCCTTTTGTATAAGCAAGAATGTCTGTCTCTTCCATGATGAATAAATATTTACGAATCCTTCACCACACCTGTAGCATATAGTTAGGGTGAACATACATCCTGGTGTGCCCAGGACAGTCTCAGTTCATTCTTATTGTCTCCAAGTAATTATTAATTGTACTCACTATCATTCTCAAAAGCATCCCATTTGAAAAGTACATTTTATGGTCACCCTACTTATAACCAAATGGTGTTCACCGATATACACAACAGTTTCTATTAGAGGATATTTTGAAGCTGACTGAGAGAAGGTAAAGGAGCAAGGCTATTCAACAATGTGGTTGTCACTAGAACAATTGGGGTCAGAGAATAGAAACAAAATAATGCCTAATTCTAACAGAAAAAAGAAACAGAAATAATCTCTAATGAAGCATGTATTTCAATATGTATATTATCATGTATGATCTCACGAGTCAAAGGCTGCTGACCTTTGTAGAATCTGTGTAAATGGAATAGCTACAAACACAGAATGATAGATGTATGCTATTGGTGGCTTAAAACCCATGAATTATATTTCTTCTTGATGTTGTGAATTTCTGAAATTATGACTAATTCTTGGTAAAAATTGGAACAAACCTAAATCAATTTTTCTTTGAATTACAGAGTACTTGTATTCCTAGAAAATCTCTGTGTATTAAAACCACACAGAGCTGCTCTGTGCTTATGTGTACAACAGATTTTCATCAAAAACAGATTATTCACTTACAGGAGTCTCCTTTAGGACATTTGATAGCTGCACGGGACATGGTATAATTCTTCATGATGTCTCATGAAATGCGAGATTTTTAGCTTCCTTGGCCCCACTTACTCATCGCCAGTTGGATTTCTGATCATTTTGACAGGCAAAACTCTCGCCTCTCTTGTTTCTTTGGGGCACTTACCCCATCAGTCTTTTTTTTTTTAAGATAATTTCAACCTCTCCATTTGTTGACTCTGCCTTGGCATCTAGCTACCATCTCTCTCTCTCCTTTTCTTATCATTTAACCATCAAGTTCATAAATAGAATGAGTTATATTCTAATTGTAGCTTCATATTTACCTCTCACTGTATGCCCTTCAGACTTCTTGCTGCCACATCAACACAACTGCTTTGTCAAAGGCTTCAATGCACTGTCCCCTCCAGCCCCTAACTCCTCACTTGGAAGCCTTACTTGACTCCTCCGTGGCATTTGATACTGTGAGCTGGCTCTTCAAGTAGTTAGTTACTCCACCGCAGTCTCCTTTACCTATCTCATTCTCTGGGTGTGCTTTAAATCTTTGGTTTAATTGTCTGTTTTTGTCCACATGCTGATGATTCCTGGAACTCTATTTCCAGCTCAGATGTCTCTCCTGAGTTCCTGACTTGCATTCAGTTGCTTACTAGTTATTGCCATCTGGATCTCCCAATAATAATTAAAATCAACATGTCCACATTTTTACTTACTACCATTCTTCTATTTCTCTCATATTCATTATCTTTCTTGTAACTAACACACCACCTACCCAGCCATTCACGGCAGAAACTAAGGCCATCTGGACGTTCCCCTTTGCCACCCACCCTCTACCCTCCCCTGCCTCTCAATATTAAACATGCATTCTTTATTTCTTCACCAGCTGTTCCCACTGTTATTGATTTTCTTCAGCCATTTTCATCGCTCACTGGAGCTATTGCAATACACTCTTGAAAAAGAGGAGTAGTCTAGAATCAAGAAAACAAATTTGAGAAGATAAATAATTTAAGGCAGAATATAAATTGTAAGTTGAATCTGAATTTTTCAACTGTTAATCTCACTCTCTCTAAAACTGGCAAGTTTTGATTTAAAATATTTACTTTGCTTTTTCTATTTATTTACTCTTACCAACTTTATGAAACTTCTGGGCCTTTTCAGTTTAACCTGTGGTTCAACACACTCAAGACTTCTCCTATAGCTAAGGGTCCAGGACTGCCCCTTGCATTGTAAAAAGGTCTTAGATTGTCTTTTCTGGATCTCTGATTAGCTTTTGGGTTTTTGTAAAATTTAATTATTTATTTATTTTGGGTAATCACAAATAGACACTAAGAGAGAAAGATTATGGGCAGGTATACTTTTCCAATGGGGTTTTCTAATGACTGTCTTTCCTCTAATTAGGAATTTCTTTTCCTGACTCCTTTGTGGCTCAGCTTTTTGTTCTTAGACCATTTTCCCCAGTGAATGCAATGCAAAGTTTTCTCATTTAACAAAAAATTCTGAAGTACTTCAGTAACTTAAAAATATAATATCTAAGATGTATTGTTCTCTTGTCAGAGAGTAGTATCCATTTTCAAGGAATGGTATGACATGATAGATAAGAAGACAGATTTTATCATGTTGACTGCATTCAAATCTTGGTCCTGATACTTGTATATATTTAGTTGAGCAACTACTTTTCTCCCTCTGAGCCTCCATTTTCTTATTTGTAAAGTAGCATAATGGTAGGTTCTATCTTGTAGGGTGCTTATTGGGATTAAATTAGTTTATTTGGTTAAGTATAGTGCTTGACACAAAACAAGTTGCACTAAAAAAGCTGCATATATAATGAAACAGTAGAAACAAAGTTTTCTTTTTTTCTTTATTGACACAGGGTCCTGCTCTGTCACCCAGGCTGGAGTGCAGTGGTATGATCATGGCCCACTGAAACCTTGACCTCCTGGGCTCAAGCCATTCTCTCACCTCACCCTCCTGAGTAGCTGGGAATACAGCCACATGCCGCCATGCCAGGCTAAATTATTTTTACTATTTTTAGAGGTGGAGTTTCACCATGTTACCCTGGCTGATTTCGAATTCCTAGGCTCAAGTGATCTTCCCACCTCAGCCTCCCAAAATGTTGGGATGACAGACATGAGTCACCATGCCCAGCCTAGAAACAAAGTTTTCAAATATGGATATAAAATAATTTATATGTGAATATGGAAAAAATTCATAATTCTGTCAAGAAGTCCACATATTTTAATTTTCTTACTTAGTAATGTTGGCTTACATTTCAATTTACCACCTGCTCATTGATTGTTGTCAGATGAAAGGTAATGCTACAACACTTGTTATTTACAGACACTTCTCCCAGGCATCCCCATGGTTCCTTGTCCCTTCCTTCAGGTCTCTGCTCCAGTGGCATCTTAGCACAGAGACTTTTCCTCCATTTCTCCTGTACACATTCCTGGTTTATTTTTCTTATCACTGTACCATCACCTCTCACAACATATACATTTAATGTCTGGCATCTGCAACTAAAACATTTATTCCACTAGACAGTGTTTCTTGTGTTCACTGCTGTATCCCTGGGCCTAAAACAGTGCCTTACACATAGAAATGATCCACTAAATATTTGTTGAATTAACTTTATCTAATTTTATCCTAGCAAAGCTCAGTGAGTTCTGGAGGGCAAATGCCATTTCTCTGTTTTTACATAAATGGGTAAAAACCAATCTGACAAAGGGCTAATATCCAGAATCTACAAAGAACTTAAGCAAATTTACAAGAAAAAACAACCCCTTCAAAAAGTGGGAGAAGGATATGAACAGACACTTCTCAAAAGAAGACATTTATGTATCCAACACATTTATGAAAAAATCCTCATCATCACTGGTCATTAGAGAAATGCAAATCAAAATCACAATGAGATACCATCTCACACCAGTTAGAATGGTGATCATTAAAGAGTAAGGAAACAACAGATGCTGGAGAAGATGTTGAGAAGTAGGAACACTTCTACACTGTTGGTGGGGGTGTCAATTAGTTCAACCATTGTGGAAGGCAGTGTGCTGATTCCTCAAGGATCTAGAACTAGAAATTCCATTTGATCCAGCAGTCCCATTACTGAGTATATACCCAAAGGATTATGAATCATTTTACTATAAAGACACATGTATAAGTATGTTTATTGCAGCACTGTTCACAATAGCAAAGTCTTGGAACCAACCCAAATGCCCATCAACGATAGACTGGATTAAATGTGGCACATTTATACCATGGAATACTATACAGCCATATAAAGGGTGAGTTCATGTCCTTTGCAGGGACATGGATGAAACTGGAAACCATCATTCTCGGAAAAGTAACACAAGAAGAGAAAACCAAACACCGCGTGTTCTCACTTGTAAGTGGAGTTGAACGATGAGAACACATGGACACAGGGAGGGGAACACCACACACCGGGGCCTGTCGGGAGTTGGGGGCTCGGGGAGGGATAGCACTGGGAGAAATACCTAATGTAAATGATGAGTTGATGGGTGCAGCAAACCAACGTGGCACATGTACACCTGTGTAACAAACCTGCACATTGTACACGTGTACCCCAGAACTTAAAGTATATTTTTTTTAAAAAAGCAATTTTGTTTGTTTGTTTGTTTTTTGAGACTGAGTTTCACTCTTGTTGCCCAGGCTGTAGTGCAGTGGTGCAATCTCGGCTCACCGAAACCTCCGCCTCCTGGGTTCAAGCGATTCTCCTGCCTCAGCCTCCCTAGTAGCTGAGATTACAGGCATGTGCCACCATGCCCAACTAATTTTTTTTTTTTTTTTTGTAGAGATTAGGTTTCTCCATGTTTGTCAGGCTGGTCTCAAACTCCTGACCTCAGGTGATCCGCCTGCCTCGGCCTCCCAAACTGCTGGGATTACAGGCATGAGCCACCACACCTGGCTGAGCAACGGGTTTTAACTTGTGGTTCATAGATAAAATAAAAGTAGTCCTTGAACTTACATCAGGAGAAAATTACCCCTCATTTTTGCTAACCCCCAACTGAAATTTAGCATTTACTTATTCAATGAACGTCAGCAATCAATAGCAACAATATTATAGGTACCTATAATTTTGTCATCAATAGATATATTTTTATATCACATTACAGTTACAGATATCTCAAAATATTGTTTACCTTCATTATAGTTCAAAATTATGGTATTTATGGGACCCATATCTTGATAATGATATTTAATAGAATAATAAAGAAACACATTTATTACTGCATTAGAAAAAAATAATAATTGGATTCCTCAACATTCTGTATTATTTTATGCAATTAAAAACCTCATTCTGAGGAAGCATCCATAACTTTCACCAGATTGGCAAACAGCTCCACAGCACACAGAATAAACCAAGAAACCTTAGGGTTCTCAGAGTTCAGGAAGATGAGATGATTTGTCCAAGTTTATGTAACTGGTAAGTGGCAGTGGTAGAACCAGAATCCAAGTCAGGCCTCCTTATATAGCCTTGTTGCTCTTCATGGCCAAATTTAAGGAAGAAGGAGATACACACACATGCGTGCGCACACACACACACACACGATAGTAGAAATGGTGTTTCCCATAGTTGTGTAGCATGATGGCCTTGACCAATACCCATGTTTATCTTTTTTTTCCCACATACCTGCTGCATAAATCTCAAAATACCCTTCCACACAGAAAGAATGATAACTACTCCACAACTACCCCCATCACACTAGTATGTGAGTCAGTAAGCATTGCTCACTCTAGCCACATGGGTTGAGTCATGACAGAATGTGAGGATTAAAAAACTATCACACTTGGTGAAAGCATCTCTGTCTCTGGATGAAAGTTATAGCTATTGGTTGCAATTTCTTAACTGTTTGGGTCACTGAAGATTTCATGGTCCATGCTCTTGTTGATGTCCTGTTCAAATTTCCTGTGTGTAATTAATTTCTGTTGATCTCTGTTCCTGCAGTTGTTTCACTTAGATACAACATTCTTAATTTAGGCTTCTAAATTGTTTTATGACGTTTATTTGCATAGTTAAACAGTTGGCATGCTTCAGTGTAGATTTCTATTTTAGCATGTAGCCGGTTTTGAAAATATGAATTCTTATTTGCTACAACTCTTGTAGGAAATGACAACAGTTGAGTCTATAATAATGTATATACATTACTATATGTATATACATTGAGTCTATAATGTATATACATTACTATATGTATATACATTATTATAGACTCAACCAATATAAATATTATATGGAAGAGTATGTAATAATCTACTCAACTGTTGTAGGAAATGCAAATGAGTTCATATTTTCTAAAAGTACTATACATGTAGAAAAGCAAATTAATAACTAGGGGACAGTTACAAAATTTTGAGTAAACATATGTATACTCACATATGTGCATATATTTATTTCTGAATAGTAAATGATAGAACTGAGACTTGGACCTGAACTTTTCAATCCCAAGATATCATACCTGTATCACCCTCCAACACACATAACGATGGCATAAGCACTAAGCCATATACAAATAGATGTGTGTCTGAGAAGGTGGGGAAGAGCAAGCTTGCAAATCAGAAAATAATTTAAAAGATTATCTTAATTATAACTATGAATGCATATTTTCCCCTAACAGTAATCATTCACCTATTCCTTGAAGAACATTTCAACATAGAAGGGCTAGACCCTTTGGTAGACAAATGACTAGCAAACCTGCCAGTGGCTTCTGTCTGTAATCACAACAGTCTGATTTTAAAAGGGAAAACTCCTTTAATATATAGCTAACAAGAAATTAAAAAAAACCTAAAGGAGCCAGTTAGACATCTGGCCAGGCAAGAACAGGTACTGTTCCTGGCATATAGTATAAAGGGTGTCTTGAGAGGGTGAGTCTTCTAATGACTTGGCATAAATGAAGTTCCTTGGCCTATTTCCAGCTTTTCTCTTGCACAACCTCAGCATGTGTTTGTGCATTCCTGGTGTTAAAGTCAGCCTTTCCTTCTAGGGTACCGCCCTTTTCCTACCTTACAGACTAATATAGCTCACTAAAGGGCACCAAAATGGTTTTTTGGCTGCAACTATACCTGTTACACAGGAGATATTTCTCCCTTTGTACCTCTTAACTGCCATTCTTTCCACATGCCATTTCTTCAGCCGGGAGTAATTCGGGAGTAATTACTGTAGATCTTTACATAGTTGCTCTTCCCTCCTCCTCCAGCCTCCTATCCTGGGGGTGCTTTTAGTCAAAGAAACCGCAACTAGGATAGGGAATCATTCTCTACATGTTTTGATATCATTTTCATTCATTCCAGCCATCCCCACTCCCAGGTTAGTGGGCGGACTCAGCCATCCCTGCCTGTCATCACATTCTCATGGAGTGTTCTTCATGTGTAAGGTATGGTGACACCTCAGATTCCCTCAGGTCTCTGTCCTCAGGGCACTTACAATTTAATTAGGTAGATAGCACACATGTCCACAAAAAGTTAGCTAGCAAAACCACAAGATCATTTCAAATAAATATGAAAAGAGTGGTGGTGGCTGGGCATGGTGGTTCACACCTGTAATCCCATCACTTTGGAGGCAGAGGTGGGTGGGTCTCTTGAGGTGAGGAGTTCAAGACTAGCCTGGCCAACATGGTGAAACCTTGTCTCTACTAAACAAAAATTAGCCGGGCATCGTGGCGGGTGCCTGTAATCCCAACTACCCGGGAGGCCGAGGGAGGAGAATTGCTTAAACTCGGGAGGGGGAGGCTGCAGCAAGCCGAGAAGATTGTGCCACTCTGCTCATACCTGAGCAACAGTGAGACTCCGTCTCAAAAAAAAAAAAAAAAAAAAAAAAACTGTGCCAACAATAGATGCACATGAGTTGAAAGGATCACTGTGAGTTGGAGTTAATTGGGAAGTAGTCATGAAAAAGTTGAAACTATTTGCAGCTAGAAATTCTAGGTCTACATAGGATAAAATAACCTCACCAGTATTAAAAAACGCTAAACATGTCTAATAATAACACAAATACAGAGACAGTGTTTATAAGGTATTAAAAGATGTCACTAAACATTAAAAAAATGAATATCATCAGCTATTGAAGAACCCTTTTATTTGGGAAGAGGAAGGTTATGCTTGTTTAGAACTGGACTAACTTTGTCCCAGAAGCCTTTCCTTGGCTGGAACCTGCCGCTTCAGGATACACTGTGTGTTGTTCTGTACTCAGGAACTTTTACCCTATATATACAGTCAGCTTCAAAGATGAGAAAGATGTAAACTAAGAGAATGTTAAAAATAGTCTGCATAAGAACGTCTTCTCTGTCTAATGCCTTAGGTTAGCTGAGTTGGCCTTTTTTTCTTATAAGGAAAGGAGAAGCAAAGAAGCAGAGAAAAGGAGAAAAAAAAATGAACTTTTAAGTAGGTGGTGAGAAAAGCCACACCGATAAAAATTATAAACAATACTGCATGGCCTCCGACGGAGGGGGCTCCTTGAATACCCCGTGAGGCATGTTTACCAGAAGAAGAAAGATCGAGTTGGCTGGCGCCTCTTAAATGTGCATACTCAAGAGTTCGGGACACACATATGCTTTTGTGTGTGTTTTCTCACAGGACACTTTCAGCCGCCAATCTTTTTCTAATCTCACTTGTCTTTTCAAATTGAGGAAGGTATGGGATTTCTGTAGAGGACATAGATATGTAAAGGTCCATTAGGAAGTTATCTGATATTTAAATGCAAAAAAATGCAATTAAAGTCCTACTACCCTTTTTATAGTTTGTTTTCTTTATTTGAAGCAGTCAGGAATTAAAAACAACTGAAACCATTTCTTAAAACCTTTCAAGAAGTTCATTTTTGGATTAAGCCCAAACATACAGTCAGTAAGCCAAAAATGGACTATTTTCACAAAGAGTTGAGTGATGGAAAGCAGAAGCTGTCATGGAAAGTGTTACGTGAATATTCTCATTAAGTTTATAAAAAAAGCTGGCTCTGGGCTGGAAGTAGTCATTTCTTTACCTTTTAAAAACTCTAGCAAATTATTTCCCTTTGGAGGATGATCATTTGAGCTAATTTGCCTGCATTCCAAATATTATGGGCCTTGTGACACTATACTTTTTTTTTTTTTTTTTTTGACAAGTTCCTTCCTTGGTCTGTGGGCAGATTCTGGGCATGTCTCAACAAAAAGTCAGGGCTGTTCAAACTCTGAATGTAGTGACTGTCTCATTGATTTTGATTGACAGGTTTTTGTACTGCATAATTTACTTAGTAATATAAATTGTGAATATAGTTCATATATGCTTCCTTTAGCTCCCACTAAAATATTATAGTAAGATATATTTTAACATGGACTATCCACAAATTATTTCAACAATTGTTGAAAACTACGAAGCAGAGGTTCTCAAAGTGTAGATTCTCAGCTAGCAGCTACAGCCTCACCTGGGAACTTGTTAGCAATGCAAATTTTCAGTCCCCATCCCAGGTTTACCTAATCAGAAGCTCTGAGAGTGGTGCCCAGCAATTCGTGATTTAACAAGCTATCCGGGTGACTTGGATGAGCTAAACTTTGAACACCAATGCTATAGAGTGTGAGAGTTGCAGGTACAATGGACCAAAATTAGAAATATTTGCTACTCTAAAAAGAAGGCCAAAAGTCTTAATTTTTTTTTATTCTTCAAATCTGTTAGAATAAGAATTTTATAACATGCCATCCTATAACATGATGGACTTAACCTTTGTTCATGCATTCAACATAATCTAAGTAGTTGTAGATTTCTTAACGTTCCTCATCTGAAATATTTAATATAGGGATGACTCTGATATACCATATATTAGTAATTTTCCAGTTGATAATTTTGGATAAAATGAAATCCAAAGAAAAATTTAGCTCCGCCCATAAAACTCTAAGAAGATCCCTGTTAACTTTAGCATTTGAGAAATATTCCAAAAGTGAAGATTAATAGTAATATCACAATGACTGAAAACTACAGGATTATTTCACATTTGAAAATAGTCTTCATTCTGTCATTCACAATTCTCTTCACATAACTTAGAAAAAAGTATCTGAGAAATGCTATCAGATAATATTTGTATTCTGACTACAATAAATGTATATAAAGCCCTTATAATCATTATTGACAAATGCCATTTTATTATGCTGAAACTCCAATTCTCTTGGCAAACTTCCTTTGATCTCTGTTGCCAAGAGGAAGACAAAGGCAAGCTCTATTGCACAGTAGAAAGTTTTGGCTAAAGAGATGGGTAATATAATCTCCAAACCCAGTTCTGCCACTGACAACGTGTAAATGTGAACAAGGCACTTAGCTGCTCTGGGCCTCTGTTGTCTCATTTATAAAATGAACAGGTTGGATTAGCTCTCCAAATCCTACTTCAATTAGCTATTATAGTATAACAAACAATCATAAACTTAATGGCTTAAAGCAGTAATAATTTATTATTTCTCAATTTATTATTTCTACAAGTAATGTGGGTGGTTCTGCACCTTGGGTTAGGCTTGGGCAATGTCAGCAGGACTAACTGTAGTAAGATAGAAGGGTGGCTGGAAGCTGACCAGTCTCGGATAGGCTCCATGTGGTCTCCCATCCTCCATAGCCTGGGCTTGCTTTCATGCTCATGGCAGGGTTCCAAGAGAACAAGTAGAAGCATGCAAAACAGGTACAACAATATGGCTGCCACATTCTGTTGGCCAAAGTAAGTCACAAGCCAGACAGATTAAAAAGGTGGGGAAACAAGACTCCACCTTTGATGGGAGGCACTGCAAAGTCACATTGCAAGAGGTATAGCTACAGGAAGAATTGGGCTGCTTTGGCAATCAATCAGCCCTTCTAGCTTTAAAATACTGCGAAATAGCAGGAAATATGTTCAATATAATTTCACCGAATGTTCACTATGGAGCGTTTCAGGTATACAGGGATGTTTAGGAAAATTGAAGATGCAGAAAGGATATAATATATTTGTGAAAATAGAATGCTCACTATGGTGTGTTTCAGGTATACAGAGATATTTAGGGAAATGGAAGATGCAGAAAGGATATAACGTATTTGTGAAAATTGCAGTAAGCATGTTTTAAGCAAGGCTTCTCTTTAATTATTGTCTGAGTTTCACATAAAGTCTGCTTCATCAACTGGATAAATATTTGACTGCTGTTCAGTAAATTGCATTAGTTTACTTTAACTGTATGCTCAGCCTTATTCAGGCATCCTACATTAGGCAATGTAGTGTGTAATGCATCTCTGCAGGTGACCAGAGCTATTCTCTGTATGAGGTAAATTAAAACTCATATTTTAAAAATTAAACATTCTTGCACTTCATGATTTCAATATTTAATTATAACCTGTGTCAAGGCCTAATCTCTGACTGAGTCAGGCATGAAATTAATCAAAAAAAGAGGCAAAAGCTTAGCAATTCTTCTACACGGTAAAAAATAATGTGGTTTCTTTAGTCACACAGTGATGTTCATGATGTTCCTATCCATTTTATGAGGAAGACTCTGATATCCAGTAAGTTAGTAGGTATATGATGACAGTGACCTGTTCAGAAAAATCAGTAAGATAAAAGAATATTTATTAATTTTAGTAGGAAACAAAACCTCTTTCTTAAAAAAAGATTCAATGATCAATTATTGACCTTATTGAAAGAGCTAATAGGATATAAAGTTAATGTATTGATATCTTGTGTGGAACAAAAATAAAATATATCCAATAATATATTTGTTATAATTGTCATGTTTGTTCCCATTTATACTTCCTATCAGTTTTTCAAAAACTGCTTGTATGAAAGAATTAACACATTTTTCCTAGGAAGACATGCTTACAAAAATAATAAAACACATTGTTGCAAGTTTTATTCCTATAAGAATTTGCATAGATTATAGGATTATGTTGATCAGAAGAGGAAAGTATCACATTAGAGAAAGGAAATAAATGTATCAAGGTTAGTTAGTAGAATTAGATAGCAGTAAGCCAGTGATTTCACAGCAACATGTACAGGTTACCAAGTCATTGTGATGAAATAGGCAAGTTAAGGGAAATGATCACATTATTTTCCTCATCACAAGAGCAAGGTAAAGTAAAATACTATTAAAATTTGACAACATGGAGCAGAAAATTTAATTGAGTTTTGTTGGTTTAATTGTTCCCATGGTTAAATGAGCGGATTACTTATGCCATGAAAATGAAAAAGTCACAGGTAAATTAAATAAATGGTATGCAGACCTGGAGGAATATGTGTCTTCATTTGGTCTACCTTGAGGAAGTCTGGGATCAGTTTATGGAATAGGCAGAAAAAATGAACATGAAGGCATGAACTTACATCTAAACAGGTTGTTCTGACCCTGTGTGCTCTGGAGCACCTTGCATTTTGCAGTTCTAATGCTTCTCCCACTAGTTTTATTGCAGTATTCTGAAGCATTGGCTCTACTTGTAACACAAATAAATAAACAAAAATAATAAAGCTATATTAGTCCGTTCTCACACTGCTATAAAAATACTACCTGAAACTGGGTAATTTATAAAGGAAAGAGGTTTAACTGACTCACAGTTATGCAGGACTAGGGAGGTGTCAGGAAACTTACAATCATGGTGGAAAGCAAAGGAGAAGCAAGCACCGCCTTCACAAGGTGGCAGGAGAGAGAGAGTGCAGGGGAAATCATCACTTTTAAACCATCAGATCTCGTGAGAACTCCCTCACTATCACAAGAACAGAATAGTGAAAACCATCCCCACGATCCAATCACCTCCCACCACGTCCCTCCCTTGACATGTGGGGATTACAATTCAAGATGAGATTTGGGTGGAGACACAGAGCCAAACCATATCAAAACCCTAACATACATAACTAGACTAAAAATGAAATAAAGTTCTTCAAGGTTTGGAAAGAGATTAGAAGCACAAAGCAATGAATAAAGCTGACACCACAGGCCTGCTGGGTTAGAAGTGGGCAGCGGCAGCCTGGAAGTACGTGGATTGAAAGTCCATAAGAGATGAGGTCTTAAGACAGGCTTTCTGTTGGCTAAGGTGAGGCTCTTCTGCATTTGAAAGGAGCTCAAGAAAGTTGTTGCCAGTATCTTCCTGGGGCTTCACCTTACGAAATGTCACACATGCAGGGTTGAAAGAGGAGGGGCCATGGGGTGAAACATTCCTATAGGCTCATGTCTAGAAAATGAACTCAGTTGTTTCATAGCTTGGTGACTGGATCTGTTATAGTTACTGCTTCTTAACAAGGCAATAGTCACAAATTTCCACTGTAAACCCAATTGTGAACTGAGGATAAGGTGAAAAAAGACTAGGAGAAATTACAAAATTTCTATGCTAGATAGGGTGAAGAAAGATGGAGAGAGAAAGTGAAAGAGAGAGAGAGAGAGAGAGAGAAAATCAAACTAAATCCAAACATTTTTTCCCATTCAAATCAACCTGCAAAATAAAATTACAAAACACACAAAGAAAGTTACACTAAAAAAGACAGTAAAACAAACTCGACCGAGTTTGGTGGCTCACGCCTGTAATCCCAGCACTTTGGGAGGCCGAGGTGGGTGAATCACCTGAGGTCAGGAGTTCAAGACCAGCCTGGTCAACATGGCTGTCTCTACTAAAAATACAAAAAATTAGCTGGAAATGGTGGAGGGCACCTGTAATCCCAGCTACTCGGGAGGCTGAAGCAGGAGAATCACTTGAACCTGGGAGGCAGAGGTTGCAGTGAGCCGAGATCATGCCATTGCACTCTAGCCTGGGCAACAAGAGTGAAACTCCATCTAAAAAAAAGAAAAAAAGAAGCACAAATTTACTTCATATGAAAAGAATATAATGAAAAATCTCACAAAATCTTTTTAAGTTGATTATATAGGCAGTGGCCAAAGAAACAAAGGAAGATTTGGCCGGGCGCGGTGGCTCAAGCCTGTAATCCCAGCACTTTGGGAGGCCGAGACGGGCGGATCACGAGGTCAGGAGATCGAGACCATCCTGGCTGACATGGTGAAACCCCGTCTCTACTAAAAAATACAAAAACTTAGCCGGGCGAGGTGGCGGGCGCCTGTAGTCCCAGCTACTCGGGAGGCTGAGGCAGGAGAATGGCGTAAACCCAGGAGGTGGAGCTTGCAGTGAGCTGAGATCCGGCCACTGCACTCCAGCCTGGGCGACAGAGCGAGACTCCATCTCAAAAAAAAAAAAAAAAAAAAGAAACAAAGGAAGATTTAATACTATATAAACAGTGGAAGAAATTAAGAAAAGGAAACAAATAGAAATGAAACAGAAACATATACTTACGAGAAAAATAAATCTTGGAAATAAAAAATGCAACTATTGAAATAAAAAGTAAATGAATAGGGTAAACTGTAGGCTGGATACAATCAAGAGGGAATTGATACATTAAAATGCATTAATAATGAATTCACGACCAAATAGACAGAAAAATAACATGAAATCTCACTTCAGAGCCATGGAGAATAGAAAAAAAAAAAAGGTATGATAGGCAATTCAGAAGAAAAGAATGAAAAGACCAATAGTTAAATCATATTTGAAGATAGATAAAAAAATTTCAGATGTGAAAAATAAATGAAACCTGAGATCAAAATTTCACTTCACATGTTAAACAGAAGAAGAAACAAGAAAAAACAAAACACATCTATACCTAGACATGTTGTGGTTAAACAACACAATGCCAAAAATAAAGAGAAAATCTTTAATGTGATAAGAAAAAAAAAAGATGATTTACAAAATGTAACAATTAAACTGACAGCAACAATAGCAAAAATAGGACCAGAAATAGCAAAATAGTATTTTCAAGATAGTGGTTAATTATAATTTTATACACAACTCAATTATTATTTAAAACTGAGGGATAAATAACATTATTTTCTGTTTTTAAATAGTTTACCTCCACACACATTCTCCAAATGAGCTGCTAAAAATAAACTCATAGGAAAATCATTACATACAAAAAACAACAATGAAGTGGACCGTAGACCTGATGTAAAACGCAAAACTGTAACAATCCGAGAAATAACACAGGAGAAAATCCAGGTGACCTTGAGCTTTGTGATAACTTTTTAGATACAACACCAAAGGCATGGTCCATAAAAGAAATAATTGACAAGTTGGACATCATTATAATGAGAAACTTCTCCTTGGAAACAGACCCTGTCAAGGGAATGAGAACACAAGCCACAAACTCAGAGAAAATATTAGCAAAAGACATATCTAATAAAGGATTGTTATGCAAAACGTGAAAAGAATTCTTGAAGTTCAACATTAAGAAAATGAACAAATCAATAAAAGATGAGCAAAAGGTCTGAAAAGAAACCCCACCAAAGAAGATATATCGATGACAAATAAGTATATGAAAAGATGCTCTATGTCATATGGCACCAGGGAAATGCAAATTAAGTATACATATTAGAATGGCCAAAATCCAAAATGCTGTCAACACTCAATGCTAGAATATGGAGCAACAGGAGCTCCCCTTCATTGCTGGTGGGAATGCAAAATGGTACAGCCAATTTGTAGTACATTTTGATAGTTTGTTATGAAACTAAACATACTCTTACCCTAGGATCCAGCAATCATACTTCTTTGGAATTTACCCAAATAAATTGAAAACTATGTCTGTATGGGAACTTGGACACAGATGTTTAAAGAAGCCTTATCATAATTGCCAAAACTCATAAGCAACCAAGATGTCCTCCCAAAGGTGAATGAATAAATAAACTGTTACACTCAGAAAATAGAGTATTGTTCAGCACTAAAAAGAAATGAGTTATCAAGCCATGGAAAAAAAAAGAAGGAAACTTCAATGCATATTTTGAAGGGATTGAAGCCAATTCGAGAAGTTACATACAGTATGGTTCCAGTTATATGACATTCCACTAAAGGCAAAACTATGGAGACAGTAAAAAAGATTAGTGGTTTTCAGGGTTTAGAGGAAGGAGAGGATAAATAGAGCACGGAGAATTTTTGGAGCAGTGTAACTATTCTGTATGATACTATAATGTCATACATTAGTCAAAACTATAGAATGTATACCACCTAGAGTAAATCCTAATGTAAACTGTGAATTTTGGGTGATAATGATGTGTCAATTTAGGTTCACAGATTGTAACAAATTTACCATTTTGCTGTGGGATGTTGATAATGGGGGAGGCTGCAAGTGTGGGGGCAGAAAGTACACATGAACTCTACACTTTCTGCTCAACTCTACACTTTCTGCACATAAAATTGCTCTAAAAAATAAAGTCTGTTAATAAAGTATAAACATTGCAAAAATAGGTATCAACATTTAATTAACTTGTGGCTATTAAAATAATCACCAAGTTTTGCATTAAAAATGATAAAAATAAATACAAATGTACACTGCAAAAACAAACAGAAAGTGTTTATTGCACTGTTAATGGAAGCTAAATTTCTTGTTATGTTCAGGAAGAGGGCTGAAATTCTGAAGAACATTAAGAAGTTTTAGGAAAATTCAGAGTTAAGCATGTTTTAGTACTTAAGCATTTTTGTTTAAATTTTATAGATATCTACTTAAATGTGATACATTTCTTCTAAATCAGTACAGGGAAAAAATGAAAAACTCTATCAGTACAACAGCAAAGAAGAAAAGCAAAAGCAAAGAAAAATAATGATTGCTAGAAAACACAAATTGATAAAAAAGTGCCAAATATATGTTATCATACTATACATAAATGTATTGAATTACATAATATAATACAGAGAATATCATATTAAATGTAGAGACTATAGAGACTTGTTTAGAACAAAGTGAGAGAAAAGGGATAGGGAAGAAAAAAAGGTATATTAGTCAAATACAAACTAAAAGAAAGCAAATAAAACAATGTTAATATTTGACAAAACGGCATTTAAGGCAAAAAGCATTAGTAGGGACACTACATCATAATAAAGAATACATCCATCAAAAATATAATACTCATAAACCTCTATGCATTTAACTACATAGTGTTACAAAATTTGTAAATAAAAACTATTAAAATCACATGGATAAAATTAACATACCCATCATCATAAAAGTTTTCTAAAATAAGCATATGTCAAAGCCATAGAATGTATAACACTAAGAGTAAATCAACACTAAGAGTAAATCCTAATGTAAACTGTGAATTTTAGGTGATAATGATGGGTCAGTGTAGGTTCATAGATTGTAACAAATGTACCACTTTTCTGTGGAAAGTTGATAATGGGGGAGGCTGCATGTGTGGGGGCAGGAAGTACACAGGAACTCTCTACTCCCTCTCTCTATATAGGATGTAGAAGATATAGCTAACAAAATTACAAGCTTTAACTAATATACATAATTAGAAGTCTGTACTAAACAAATAAATACTTTTTTCGTAAAGGAGATATCAACATATTTCAAAGGATTGATAATAGACAGACCATGTTCTTAAATTAGAAAATCAGAGTGAAAGATAATCAAAATTAAAAAAGAATCCTGTATGTTGGGGAACTTAAAAAAAACTCCCAAATAATTTATAATGTAACTAACTTGAGTAGTTGCAAAAACATCATCAAAAACATCAACATAAAATACAAAATTATAAAAATCATGCTCACAAAAATACCACTGTATTGCCATATTCCTCGAATTAATCTATCATTTGTAATAAAATCCAATTAGCATTTGTAATGTAACTTGAAAAGCTGATCCTAAAATTGACGTGGAAGAAAAAAAGTACAAAGTAATTTTGAAGAAAACAAGAAGGGTAGTACCTTTTGAGGTATCATGATATTATATTTTTACAATAATTAAAAGAGGGTAGTATTGGCTCATGGATATTAAAACAGACCAGTGTCTATAGAGATATCAGAAACAGACCCAGAATATATATCACATATGAAGGAAGTGACACTATATGTAATTGTTGGTAAATGAGTTATTCAATAAAATATTATCAGATTTGCATTGGAAAAAAAGAGATTTCCTACCTTGTACCACAAAGTCAAGTTTCCTTTATTGAAAAATTTACTGTGAAATTCTCAAGAGAAAATAAACTATATTACTGAAATTGGAGTAAGAAAAACATTTCTTATACCAGGCACACAAAATCATAAACCGTATAGAAAATTATGGATAAAATCAATTCATTAATAAGTAAAATTTCTATATAACAAAAGACATGAAAACAAAGCTAAAAGTCAAAACTGGAAAAACATAGTTGAAGATAAAACTGGGAGATATGTGTGCGTGTGTTTGTGTTGTGTGTATCTGAAAAAATGAATAGCTACAATATTTAAAATATTTACATAATATAAAACAAAAGACAACTGAATAAAAAATAAACAGAACTTAGCCATTCTAAATGTCATTACAGAAACACAAATTTAAAACCACTGTGAAATATAATTTCATACCCAACAGGTAGAAAACAATAGAAAATCTGACAATATTGAATGTTGTTCAAGATGAGGACTAAACTCTGACCTTTTTCTTCTGGTCCAAATTCCTGTCTAAGGGGCCTGGGGAGTCACTTCCTACAAACCATAAAATTTCATCAGATAAGTTTTATTTAACCCTATATAACATGGCTTACTTTCCAACCTGAATCTGGTTAATACCACATGACAGATAAAGAAGGTAATCAAAATATTTCACGCCCAAATATGTTTCTTTGTCTTCTTTTAAAATGTCCTGCAAAACTGCTCTTGTTGGGAAAAAATGCCTCTGTACTAACATAACTAGATCTCTCCCCTTCTAGGCCCTCCCATTTCTGAAGGGATTAACTGGGAGTCTAGCCCCTTATAGAAGTCTGAATAGGAAATATTTGCCATCTGTTGTCTCTAATAGGTGCCACCGATAAGGCTTCATGTATATAATAAGAACCCTGGTCTCCACAACCCCTTATCTTGACCCAGACACTCATTTCTAGTGATTTCAGGCCTTTAGATAATAAATTTCAAATAATTGCCAATTAGAAATCTTTGAATCCATGTACGAACCTATGGCCTGTAAACTCCCTATCCCTTTCGAGTTGTCCCCCCTTTCTGAACCAAGGCATACCCCACATATATGATTTGATGTCTTATGACTCCCTTAAATGTATACAACCAGGCTGTAGCCTGATCACCTTGGGCACATGTTCCCAGGACCTTCTGGGTGCTGTGTTACAGGTCATAGTCCTCAGAATAAATCCCTTCAAATATTTTACAGAGTACAACTCTTTTCATCAACAAAGATATGGAGAAATAAAAATTCTCACACCATTTTGGAGAGGAATTTGGCAATAGCTAGTAAATGTGAAGTTACACATATCCTCTGATCCTGCATTTCTGTATCTTGTGCTAGATTGTCACTGCATTCATTTTAATAGTGAAAATGTGGCAATAACCTAAATATGTTTAACAGCATTAATTTGTGAACCCCAAAGTATCTGAGACAGGTCTCAATCGATTTAGAAATTTTATTTCACCAAAGTTAAGGATGCACTCAAGACCCAGCCTCAGGGTCATCAGGACATCTGCCCAAGGTAGTTGGGGTACAGCTTGCTTTTATACATTTTAGGGAGACATAATACATTAATTAATACATGTACAGTGTACAATGGTTCAACCTGGAAGGGTGGGACAACTAGAAGTGAGAGGAGCTTCCAGGTCATAGGTAGATTTAAAATGTTTCTGATTGGTAATTGGTTGAAAGAGTTATCATTAAGATAGGAATATCACGCTGGGCGCGGTGGCTCAAGCCTGTAATCCCAGCACCACGAGATCAGGAGATCGAGACCATCCTGGCTAACACAATGAAATCGCGTCTCTACTAAAAAATACAAAAAACTAGCCAGGCGAGGTGGCGGGCGCCTGTAGTCCCAGCTACTCAGGAGGCTGAGGCAGGAGAATGGCGTGAACCCGGGAGGCAGAGCTTGCAGTGAGCCGAGATGAAGCCTACAAGTAGGCTACATTGTACATGTTTACACTGTACATGTTTCTTAGCAAATTTAAGGCCTGTGTTGATAACAATGCTGGAGGTTGTAATGAGGCACATCTGATCCCTCTTCCATCATAGCCTGAACTATTTTATCAGGTTAACTCTAGAATGCCCTTGGCCGAGAGGAGGGGTCCATTCAGATGGTTGAAGCAGTGAGGAGGGCTTAGAATTTTATTTTTGGTTTACAATATATTGTGGCGATTCATATGTGAAATAATATATAATGCTTAAATTTGTAAGTTAGAGCTACATATACAAAGTTGTTGATAAAATATTGAAAAATGTTCAGCAAGCATGAAAATATATTGTAGAATGATGTATGTAGTAAGGTGCCATTAATAAAGCTTTAAAACATGGAATATTGTAGACTTCATGGATTCATCCTTGAATAAAATTTATTACAATGTTCATATAATTGCAAAAACAAAGTGAAGTAGGATTGAATTGAGACACATAGAAGGATTCACGTGCAGCTGTAATGGTTTTAAAAAATATCTGAAGCAAATACGGCTAAATGTTAAGTTTTGGTAAACATAGGTGTGAATAGAGTTTATTATCTTATTTGCCATATATTTCACATTTGAATAAAGAAAATATTATTTCTACTTTTTCAGATGTAATTATTAGCCCATGTTGATGACTCTTCTTTACTGCTTGTAGGTTTTCCCCTCTTTCATTTCCAGATTAGGAATCTGACTTACATCTAAACCCAGTGTAAGACCCGAAGAAGCACATGCGGTAAACTCCTGTTTCAATGCAAAAAGCACGTAGGGCAAATGATAGCATTACTGCTTATCACATAATGTTGGAAACTTATAGTGCCAAATCCTAGGACAAACAGTTTATGAAAAGAAAGGAAAAAAGTGGACAGGAGAAAATAATAAAATAAAGGAACCAAATCTTTATCAATGTAATAATAAAGGCACAACCTTTCCACACCTTTGCCATTTCCCTAGAAGGATTACACTGCCTAGACTAATTTCATAAGCTGTTTCAGATATTCATATTTACTTTCAAGAAGGCCCGCTGTATGATAAGCTGGAAAATTGAGGATCCTGATCGACGCTTGATTGATTGATCCGATCCGACGATCCTGATCCTGATCTGATCCCGCCGCTGCCCGCCCCACCGCCGGTTTGCCGCCCTTCCTTCCTTTTCCTTTTTCCTTCCCTTTCCCTTCCTTTTCTTTTCCTTCTTTTCCTTTCTTCCCTCTCTTCTTCCCCTTTCTTTTCGTTCCCGACCGGTCAGCCTTATTGCAGCCGACCTTCCAGCTCCGGCGACCCTTCTGTTCTGTATCCTGGTTAGCGCACGCATCGTGGCTTTTCACTTTTGTTTCTTTATTATAGATGAGGTCCTAATGTTGCCTGGCTGGTTCCCAGAACTCCTGCCTGCTTCATCCTCCTGCCTCAATCCTCCTCAGCGATTTGAGCCACCTTTGTTTGACTTGTTTGATTTCTGGACCAAACTAATGCCTTTTGTTATCTACACCTTGTGAGAAGGTGAAAATACCTACTCTGATGCATATGTTAGGGTCAGTGCTTCAAATCTTTAGGCCAAGCAAATTCCTACTAAAGGGTTTGGGACAAATTAGTAGGCTGTGGAAAGAAATTAGTGGATGCAACTGCACTCTTTAAAAAATAAAAAAAAAAAAAAAAAAAAGAAAAGAAAAGAAATGGAAAAACATGGGGGTGGAGCAAGATGGGCCGGTAATAGGAAATAGCTCCAGTCTCCAGCTCCCAGCACGAATGCATACAGAACACAGGTGGACTTGCGCACATCAACTGAGGTACTGGGTTCATCTCACTGGGGAGTGCCAGATAATCTCAAAGTGCTGGTCAGCTGTTGCAGCCTGACCAGTGAGAGCTGGAAGCAGGGGGAGGCATGCCTCACCTGGGAAGGAAGGGAAAGGGAATCCCTTTCCTAGCCAGGGGAACTGAGACACAACACCTGGAAAATCGGGTAACGCTTCTACTCCTATTACTGTGTTGAAGTGGGTACATCAGGAGGATTATCTCACACTTGCCTCCGGAGGGTCCTATTTTACGGAGCCTTCCCTCATTGTTAGTACAGTAGTCTGCGATCTAATCTGCAAGGTAGTAGAGAGGTTGGGAGGGATGCCAAATACTGCTGCTGAGGCCAAGCAGGCAAACAGCCCCCGGGAAGATCGGAACTGCGGAGCCTACAGCAGCTCAAGGAGGCTCGTCAGCCCTGTAGACTCCACCTCTGAGGACAGGCACAGCCCAACAAATAAATAACAACAACAAAAGCAGCAGAAACCCTGCAGACGCAAGCAACTCCTGTCTGACAGCTTTGAAGAAGAGAGCGTAGATCTCCAACACGGAGGTTGAGATCTGAGAAATTCCATTTTCAGACTGCTCAGCCAGCGGGTCCCTGACCCCAGCCTAACTGGCACATCCCACCAGGCAGACCGACACCCTACACCCCTGGCTACACGGCAGGAGTACACCCCGAGAGGAAGCTTCCAAAGCAAGAATCAGAAAGGGTACACTCTAGCTGTCCAGCAGTATTCTATCTCTGCAGCCCTGCCGCTGGGATACCCAGCAAACAGGGTCCGAGGACCCTCAAGCAACTCCACCAGACCTACAGCTGAGAGTCCTGACTCTAGAAGGAAAACTAACAAACAGGAAGGACACTCCACACTACAAAACCCTAATCAGTATCAGCCAACAATGCACGCACCAGAGGTGATAAAACCACAAAAGATGGGGAAAAGCAGGGCAGAAAGTTTGGAATTAAAATAAGAGCGCATCTCCAACGGAGTCACATCGCCAGCAATGGATCAAAGCCGGACGGAGAACGACTTGACGATGAGAAGAGAAGCTGTACCTAGTCCATCAACCTCCTATTTCAAAGGAGGGAACACTACCCAGCCCAAACTAAAAAGCCTTTGGAAAAAGAGGGAAGAATTGATAACCAGAATATTAATGCAGAGAAGGCTATAAACGAACGGATAGAGATGAAAACCATGACACGGAAATAAGGATAAATGCACAAGCTTCCAGTAATCACTGCACTAACTGGAAGAAAGAGCATCAGCATTGAGGATCAAATCGAATGAAATGAAGCGAAGAGAAATCTAGAGAAAAGAAGAAAAGAAGAAATGAACAAAGCCTGTAAAAGAGGTATGGGATTGGCGTAAAGACTCAAATCTACATCTGATTAGCCGAAAGTGAGGGGGAAAATGGAAACTGCTGCCACCTTCAGGATATACTATCCAGAGAACTTCCCAACCTAGTAGGCAAGGCCAACATTCAAATTCAGGAAATACAGAGAATGCCAAGCAAAGATACACTCCTCGAGAAGAGCAACTCCAAGATACATAATTGCCAGATCGCCCTGTGCTGGAAAGGAAGGAAAACTTTGGGCGCAGCCAGAGAGAAAGGCCAGGCTACCTGGGCAAAGGGAAGCCCATCAGACTAACAGCGATCTCGCAGAAACCTCCGGCTTGTGAAGAGAGTGGGGCCGAAGCATTCAACACTTTAAAGAAAAGAATTTTAAACCCAGAATTTCATATCTAGCCAAACTGCTCTATATGAAGGAGAAAATAAAATCCTTTACAGATAAGCAAAATGCTTGGGAGATCTGGCTTTCAGCACCCAGGCCTGCCTTTACAAGAGACACTGAAGGAAGCACTCAAACATGGAAAGTAACAACCAGTACTCCAGCCACAAAAACATGCCAAACAAAGACCCATCGAGGCTAGAAGAAACTACATCAACTAATCTGCTAAAAAACTAGCATTACTATAAATGGCAGGACCGGGTTCAGCACATAATAATATTAACCCTAAATGTAAATGGACTAAATAACGAATTAAAAGATACACAGACTGGTAAACTGATAAAGAGCTGGAGACTCCATCAGGTCTGTTGTATTCAGGAGACTCCATCCTACATGCAGATACATAAAGGCCTTAAAAATAGAAGGGATGGAGGAAAGATCTACCAAGCAAATGGAGAACAAAAAAGCAGGGATTGTAATACTAGTCTCTGACAAAACAGACTTCCAAACCACGCATCAAAAGGGACTGCACCAACAGGAAGAGCTTACATCCTAAATATATATGCACCCAAATCAGCTATATTTTCAACCCAGATCCACAAAATGTCCTCAGAGACTCACGTTATGACCTGCACCCGTCAACAAACGAGACCAACCCACCAGACAGATCAATGAGACAGAAAGTTAACAAGATATCCAGGAATTGAACTCATCTCTGCAGCAAGCAAACCTAATAGACATCTACAGAACTCTCCACCACAAATCAACAGAATATACATTCTTCTCAGCACCACATCACACTTATTCCAAAATTGACCACATAATTGGAAGTAAAGCACTCCTCAGCAAATGTACAAGAACAGAAATTATAACAAACTGTCTCTCAGACCAAAGTGCAATCAAACTAGAACTCAGGACTAAGAAACTCAATCAAAACCGCTCAACTACATGGAAACTGAATAATCTACTCCTGAATGACTACTGGGTACACAACGAAATGAAGGCAGAAATAAAGATGTTCTTTGAAACCAATGAGAACAAAGATACAACATGCCAGAATCTCTGGGACACATTTAAAGCAGTGTGTAGAGGGAAATTTATAGCACTAAATGCCCACAAGAGAAAGCAGGAAAGATCTAAAATTGACACTCTAACATCACAATTAAAAGAACTAGAGAAGCAAGAGCAAACACATTCAAAAGCTAGCAGAAGGCAAGAAATAACTAAGATCAGAGCAGAACTGAAGGAGATAGAGACACAAAAAACCCTCCAAAAAATCAATGAATCCAGGAGTTGGTTTTTTTGAAAAGATCAACAAAATTGTTAGACTGCTAGCAAGACTGATAAAGAAGAAAAGAGAGAAGAATCAAATAGACGCAATAAAAAATGATAAAGGGGATATCACCACCCCCACAGAAATACAAACTACCATCAGAGAATACTATAAACACCTCTACGCAAATAAACTAGAAAATCTAGAAGAAATGGATAATTTCCTGGACACTTACACTCTCCCAAGACTAAACCAGGAAGAAGCTGAATCCCTGAATAGACCAATAGTAGGCTCTGAAATTGAGGCAATAATTAATAGCCTACCAACCAAAAAAAGTCCAGGACCAGATGGATTCACAGCTGAATTCTACCAGAGGTACAAGGAAGAGCTGGTACCATTCCTTCTGAAACTATTCAAATCAATAGAAAAAGAAGGAATCCTCCCTAACTCATTTTATGAGGCCAACATCATCCTGATACCAAAGCCTGGCAGAGACACAACAAAAAAAGAGAATTTTAGATCAATATCCCTGATAAACATCAATGCAAAAATCCTCAATAAAATACTGGCAAACCGGATTCAGCAGCACATCAAAAAGCTTATCCACCATGATCAAGTGGGCTTCATCCCTGGGATGCAAGGCTGGTTCAACATACGCAAATCAATAAATGTAATCCATCATATAAACAGAACCAAAGACAAAAACCACATGATTATCTCAATAGATGCAGAAAAAGCCTTTGACAAAATTCAACAGCCCTTCATGCTAAAAACTCTCAATAAATTCGGTATTGATGGAACATACCTCAAAATAATAAGAGCTATTTATGACAAACCCACAGCCAATATCATACTGAATGGGCAAAAACTGGAAAAATTCCCTTTGAAAACTGGCACAAGACAGGGATGCCCTCTCTCACCACTCCTATTCCACATAGTGTTGGAAGTTCTGGCTAGGGCAGTCAGGCAAGAGAAAGAAATCAAGGGTATTCAGTTAGGAAAAGAAGAAGTCAAATTGTCCCTCTTTGCAGATGACATGATTTAGAAAACCCCATTGTCTCAGCCCAAAATCTCCTTAAGCTGATAAGCAACTTCAGCAAAGTCTCAGGATACAAAATTAATGTGCAAAAATCACAAGCATTCTTATACACCAGTAACAGACAAACAGAGAGCCAAATCAGGAATGAACTTCCATTCACAATTGCTTCAAAGAGAATAAAATACCTAGGAATCAACTTACAAGGGATGTAAAGGACCTCTTCAAGGAGAACTACAAACCACTGCTCAGTGAAATAAAAGAGGACATAAACAAATGGAAGAACATACCATGCTCATGGATAGGAAGAATCAATATTGTGAAAATGGCCATACTGCCCAAGGTAATTTATAGATTCAATGCCATCCCCATCAAGCTACCAATGAGTTTCTTCACAGAATTGGAAAAAACTGCTTTAAAGTTCATATGGAACCAAAAAAGAGCCCGCATCGCCAAGACAATCCTCAGTCAAAAGAACAAAGCTGGAGGCATCACGCTACCTGACTTCAAACTATACTACAAGGCTACAGTAACCAAAACAGCGTGGTACTGGTACCAAAACAGAGATATAGACCAATGGAACAGAACAGAGTCCTCAGA
The DNA here is from genome assembly GCF_008728515.1 of Papio anubis. Lineage (NCBI taxonomy): Eukaryota > Metazoa > Chordata > Mammalia > Primates > Cercopithecidae > Papio > Papio anubis. The sequence goes on along the minus strand of NC_044979.1, from coordinate 44,005,886 downwards.
AATAATACCACACATCTACAGCCATCTGATCTTTGATAAACCTGAGAAAAACAAGAAATGGGGAAAGGATTCCCTATTTAATAAATGGTGCTGGGATAATTGGCTAGCCATAAGTAGAAAACTGAAACTGGATCCTTTCCTTACTCCTTATACGAAAATTAATTCAAGATGGATTAGAGACTTAAATGTTAGACCTAATACCATAAAAATCCTAGAAGAAAACCTAGGGAATACCATTCAGGACATAGGCATGGGCAAAGACTTCATGTCTAAAACACCAAAAGCAACGGCAACAAAAGCCAAAATTGACAAATGGGATCTCATTAAACTAAAGAGCTTGTGCACAGCAAAAGAAACTACCATCAGAGTGAACAGGCAACCTACAGAATGGGAGAAAATTTTTGCAATCTACTCATCAGACAAAGGGCTAATATCCAGAACCTACAAAGAACTCAAGCAAATTTACAAGAGAAAAACAAACAACCCCATCAAAAAGTGGGCAAAGGATATGAGTAGACATTTCTCAAAAGAGGACATTCATACAGCCAACAGACACATGAAAAAATGCTCATCATCACTGGCCATCAGAGAAATGCAAATCAAAACCACAATGAGATACCATCTCACACCAGTTAGAATGGCGATCATTAAAAAGTCAGGAAACAATAGGTGCTGGAGAGGATGTGGAGAAATAGGAACACTTTTACACTGTTGGTGGGATTGTAAACTAGTTCAACCATTATGGAAAACAGTATGGCGATTCCTCAAGGATCTAGAACTAGATGTACCATATGACCCAGCCATCCCATTACTGGGTATATACCCAAAGGATTATAAATCATGCTGCTATAAAGACATATGCACACGTGTGTTTATTGCGGCACTATTCACAATAGCAAAGACTTGGAAACAACCCAAATGTCCATCAGTGACAGATTGGATTAAGAAAATGTGGCACATATACACCATGGAATACTATGCAGCCATAAAAAAGGATGAGTTTGTGTCCTTTGTAGGGACATGGATGCAGCTGGAAACCATCATTCTCAGCAAACTATCGCAAGAACAGAAAACCAAACATCGCATGTTCTCACTCATAGGTGGGAACTGAACAATGAGATCACTTGGACTCGGGAAGGGGAACATCACACACCGGGGCCTATCATGGGGAGGGGGGAGGCGGGAGGGATTGCATTGGGAGTTATACCTGATGTAAATGACGAGTTGATAGTTGATGGGTGCTGACGAGTTGGTAGGTGCAGCACAGCAACATGGCACAACTATACATATGTAACAAACCTGCACGTTATGCACATGTACCCTAGAACTTAAAGTATAATAATAAAAAAAAGAAAATGTGGCACATATACACCATGGAATACTATGCTGCCATAAAAAAGGATGAGTTCATGTCCTTTGTAGGGACATGGATATAGCTGGAAACCATCATTCTCAGCAAACTATCGCAAGAACAGAAGACCAAACACCGCATGTTCTCACTCATAGGTGGGAATTGAACAATGAGATCACTTGGACTCTGGAAGGAGAACATCACACACCGGGGCCTATTATGGGGAGGGGGGACGGGGAAGGGATGGCATTGGGAGTTATACCTGATGTAAATGACGAGTTGATGGGTGCAGACGAGTTGATGGGTGCAGCACAGCAACATGGCAAAAGTATACATATATAACAAACCTGCACGTTGTACACATGTACCCTAGAACTTAAAGTATAAAAAAAAAAAAAAAAGAAAATAGAAAATATCCAAATGCATAATACCTTATAAGGATACATAATGGTATTATTCCAGATACATATGTATCTGAAATACAATGTAAAATGTATTCTTACTGTGGCCCACAATCAAATTTTAGAAGTCAATATAGTGGGTGGACTAACAGGATCTAGTTGGGACATCAGACTCTCTTTCAAATTGATAAAATAAAGAGCACACCTTCAGATCAATGAGTTGTTATTCTTTGAAAATACTAAAATTGTCATTGATGCATGAGAAATCTCAATAGGGAGCTGGCGGAGAATTTTTATCTGTTAGAATTTCTACCTCCTCTCCTATTGCCAAATAGAAGCTGTCCTCAAATGGCTGTCCTAATTACCCACAGTGTTATAATCTTTTCCAGAAACCTAAATTGTTATTAGTTTTTTGCCCTCTCAATTTTAGTCTATTGAATGGAGAAAAATTGGTCAGGTCAGTTGTTTGTATAATATGAGGAAAAGAACACTCGAATGGGTTTTTAATCTTTTTATTAATTATTTTGATTTCCTGGAGACCTCATTTAAATGTTTACCATAACCACCAAAATAATAATCTAAAATATGCACAATAAATAACACTTTTGACTACTTATGTACCAAGAGCTCTATTTTTCCCCATTCTGGCTAGATCGCTAAGTATCATTTCAGGAAGGCATTCAAAATATGATTCCCAGACCTCTCCCTGGACCCTATGATCCAGATCCATGTCTGGTATGGGGCCCAGAAACTTACTATTTATAAAGCATGCTAGGTGATTGTCATTCTCAGACATGATTGTGGGAAAACTACCTTGTATCTTTTTACCTCCCAAAAAACTCTTGGGAGTAGATTTTATTATCCTCATTTTACAGGTAAGGAAAACGGAACCTTGAGTAGATTAGGCAACCTGCCTGAAGTTACCCAGATAGAAAGTGTTGAAACAGGAATCTACATGCAGGAATCTCACAGAGACTCCAACTCTCACCACAGACTGCAACCAGGTAAGTAGTTTGACCACGTTTGGGCAATTGTCACTGTTTAATGATTATGCAAGTCCCTATTCCCAATCTAAATCTCCTAAAACCCTAAGCCTTGCCCCCTGGACAAGAATGCTCTGACCCCATCAGTCTCTCTTCCTTCTCTTTTCCTCAGCTCTTCATGTGATGTAAGAGCTTGTTTTGAAGCAGAGGATTCCACCTACTCCTTAAAAAGTAGGATGACCCCTTTAAAGTCCTCAAAATGGTGTCGCTGCGGGTAATCTTTTTGCAATCTGGAGTGATGTCTGTAACTATGGCTCCAGAAATACATCATCTTTCAGAGAAAGCAACCTCCCTACAGTGTGGCTTTATAGCTGTAGACAGCAGCTATGCTTTGACTGTTAAAGTTTCATGGATATTATTGATAGCCAGTGCTTCTTAAGGCATTAATAAAACCTGGAGACAAGAAGGAAACACTGAGGGTAAGTGACCATCTTTGTTATCATTATTGAAGAATCGCTGCCATAAAACATACAACATGTGAAATGCAAGATTTCAAATCTGTGTAATGTTTAGTATATTCACAATGTTGTGCAAACTTAACCTCTATTTAGTTCTAAAACATTTTCATCAACTCCACAAGAGACTCTCTACTTATTAAGCAGGTGTTCCCTCTCCTCCCAGTCACTGACGATTCCAATGGGTTTGCCTATTCTGAATATTTCATATGAATGGAATCATACAATATGTGATCTTCTATGTCTGGCTTCTTCACTTAGCATACTGTTTTCAAGTTTCACGCACATCCTAGTATGTATCAGAACTTCATTCCTGCTAAAGGCTGAATACTCTTTCATTGTGTGGTTATGCTACAATTTGTTTATCCATATGCATTTATCTGTTGATGGAAACTTGGGTTGTTTCCAACTTTTGGCTATTGTGAATAGTGCTGCTGTGAACATTTGTGTACGAAGATTTATTTCAATACCTGTTTTTAATTCTTTTGGATATATACTTAAGAGTGGAATTGCTGGGTCAAATGGAAATTCTATAATTAACTTATTGAGGAATCACCAGACTATTTTCTGTAGCCACTGCTCCATTTTACATTCGTACCAGCAGTGTATGAGGGATTCCAATTTCTCCACATTTTTGCTAACATAATATATTTCTTCCCTTCTTTTTTATTTTCTCTTTCTTCCTGCCTCTCTTTTTCCTTCCTTTTTCTCTCCCTCTCTCTCTCCCTCCTGATTCTAGCTTTTCTAGTGGGTGTGAAAGGGTATCTCATTGTGCTTTGGTTCAAATTTCCCTAATGGCTAATAATGTACATGTTTTCATGTACTTGTTGGCCATTTGTATATATTCCACTAGAAGAAATGTTACTTCAAGTCTTCAGTGTAACTCTTGGATCCTCTTTTTGCACTGAGGCCTCTTTTTTCCTGTCTTTCCCATATGCAGTAAAGATGGTAATGATGATAGCTGCCAAAAGCCAGGTACAAGGCTAAATACTTTCAATACATTATCTCATTTAATTCTATCATGCTTATCTCCATTTTAAAGATAGGAAGATGTTTCATTTCATTTCATTTAAAATTTATTTAAATTCTTCAAATTTAGAGATATGAAGAATAGGGCATGATGACAGAAAAAGGAAACTGAGGCACAGAGAGGTTAAGTTGAACATGCCTCATTAAAAATCAAGAGGTGGAGACCGATTTCAAAGCTTGTTCTGTCTGATTTGAAAGTTCCATGCTCTTAACCTCTGCCTCAGGGATCTGTAGACTAGCTTGTATTGCATACATGGACCAGAAAATTATGTTTTAATTGTGTACTATCTTATACATTTTTAATAATAAGTTTAAGTGGTTGGGAAGGATGTAATTTTTTACATATTGTAAATATTATCATTTAAAAATGTAACTGTTAGATTATGCTTTTAAATGTTTCCAAGGGAATCTAAATGCCATAGTGATATGTTACCCAGAACCATTAATTTTAAAAAACTCACGAAAAATCCCTTCTTTTCTTGCTCAAAATTGTATTTTTATTGTACTACTACCCTAGAATATTATCATAACATTTTTCATGCTTGAAAGTCTTTTATTGATCATCCTCTCATACTTTCTGTATCAAAAATGTGAATATAAATTAAAATTGAACTTTAAATAATTTCTTTCAACTATAAAGCTCTGAGGGTTAAACATTCTTTTGGATTGAGTTGTTATTATATTATTAGTAATAGTCAATTGATAAAATAAAAAAATTACAGAGTTTGATAAATTATCACTAACTATAACAAGTAGATTTGTATTGGAAATGTACCTTTTTAGTAGAATGGATGGAGTGTTATATTACCTTGATTAAAGGGGACTCTATGCATAACAATTTTTCAACTTGTCCCTTACTTGACAGCTCAGATCATTATTGCAATAGAGAAATGCAACATAGCAAATTTGTGATAGGTAAAAAGAATTTTTTTTTGACAACTTGGAGGAGTTAATTTGAAACAAGTTAGTAGGAAAGGAAACTTTGCTAATGTGCAGCCTTCACCAAACACAGAAATGTTCTTAAACGGGTCAAATTTAGAATAGAATTCATCGAGAAATAAAGGGTCTGGACATTGATTCTCTTAAGAGGATTCATGCCTCTGACTCCTTGGAGGAGCTTTCTGTATTCCCAGGGTTTTGCATATCCCAGTTGGAAGATCACTACCTTGTACTCTTCTAGTAAGTGAGTGGCCAAGACTCTAGCCCCATCCCACCAGGGAACTCCATAAAAAATATGGTCACTTAATGCATGACCACTGCCTGCTAAGTATTTTGTGTATGTGATCTTGTTTAATTATTGGAACAACTCTGCAAGGTAAGATTATGCTCACTATACAGAAAAAGTAATTTGCTTGGATCACAGAAATTATAAGTGGCTGAGCAAAATTTTGAATTTATTCTGTTCCTTCCCTTTTCCTCCCTTCTTTGTTGGGCTTGTATCACTTAGAAGCAATGCAATTCAATTCAAATACTTCTTGTCTGAATTTGTCTTCCTTTTCCAAACTTTCACAATATTATTACTTTGCATTTTTTAAACTCATAAAGATAACAAAGAGCTCAACTTACACGTATTTGTAATTACTAGACTATGAAGAGGATAATATTTTGAGTAGAGAAGATATCTCATACCCACCTTTTACCTCCTTGAATAATAGCAGAACAAGGGTGGACAAAGTTGCACTCCAATTTTAAGAGTTCAGAACTGGGAACCCCTAGCTCAGATCTTTCTGTTTTGGGTTGTTACCAGATTTTACAGAGAAGAGATAGTTGTCTATGATTAGGGCTATAGCATAGTTTCATTTCTCACACTATCAAGAAATCAGATTTTAAAAAAATATAAGACTACATAATTTATTCATGGGTTATAAGGTAATGTTAGGCTTAGCCATTATTCTATAAATAGAGCAATAAAAGCACAGACCAACACCTTTCAGTTACCCTGCAAGTAACTTCATGGTCAGATTTATCTGGTGTACTGAGCAGAAAGCCATTTTCTATCACATAATGAAAATATTTGGAAAACCACTAGAGCAACGAGAGTTATAGAACTCCTAAAACTGTAATTGTCTTATTCCATTATTAGAGTGGAAAGTATTTGGAAATGTTTTAGTTTCCAAGTAAATGACATAGTATCGTTTTGAGATTACTAATTGATTGTCCTACCCCTTTTCTTTGAAGAGTAGGGTGTGATGACAAAAAAAAAAAAAAAAAAAAAAAAAAAAAAAAAAAAAAAAAAAAAAGAAAGGTTAGAAAAAGAGGAAAATCAAAAATAAAAAGAAAGCCTTTAAGGGAAGATTTTGCTTTCACTATTAGTATTTTTTTTAGGTTACATGATCATAAATGAGAAGTGTGAAATAATAGTGTTAAATTACATAGAATGACAGTATCTATAAAGATTTTTGAAAGATACTTGAATGTTTCCCTTCAAAAAAATCTTAGATGAATTTTATAAAAGAAACAAACAGAGAATGAGCCCCTCTGCCTGGTGAAAATAACCCAAACCGTAAAAAACTTTAGAGGAAACTTTTGAGGTTTTTAAAGTTTCATTTTTTTCAGACATTTCTGGCATTTCTTCCTCCTCTCTTCTGTTTTTTGCCTCTTAGGTAATTTCACTGCTTGTTAGAGGCTTTATTACAAAGCAGATAGACTTAAAAAACAGTGATAATATGAAACCAACTGTCCTACTATTTAGCATATTCTAGGAACAGGATCAAGGGAAAAGGAAGAGAATGAGGGCAATGGGTTATGAGTACATTTTCATATCTGAATTGTCTGGATGCTCTTTTTCCAGATAATACAAATTTAATTATGACTCACTAAGTATTCAACAATAAGTATGGAAAAGCTCAGGAAAAAGATTGAGGCATATTCATGAGCCAAGAAAACTCAGTTGAACACACAAAAAGAGAATAAAAATAGCTCAGCATTAGCTTTTATTCAGGAAAAATCCACTTAGTAGATTGAAAGAAGGATAAACATTGACAGACAAATTGGTTCTCTTCTTTGAATCCAAGAACTATGCTGCAACCTGACAAATCCTAGGCACAGTGTATCAAGCAGCTACAACAGATTCCTTGGAGATCTCACAAATGACATTTCTTCACATGCAACTTGATAAGTATAATTCCCAATTTCCAACTTTTCCTGTATTGCTTCATATCTAATCTAATTCTTTTTCAAGAATTGTTTTATGCCTCTTAATGTGTTGTTGGGAATTTGCTTTTAGGCTCTTGGGTAACAGGGGGAAAATGAATTGCAATCTAGTGGAAGAGTGACAATATAACCATTACATTGTGAATGCCACAGCCAACAAGGAAAGTAAAGATGAAGAGAGCAGCATTTGATTCTGGCGAATTGTTCCCTTCACAATTTTGCTTTTGTAAAATAAATCCAGTACATGAAATAGCAGTCTAAGGATAATCTACTAGTTGTTTTATTCAATGAAAAACAGAAGTAAATCATTCCATTTGGAAGAGCTTGACATTGTCGTGAGCATCATTTGCAAGAAGAGGTAATTATTATTATTTTGCAAACAATTATTTGATACATTCAATAAATTATACTTACCAGACAACACTTACAAAATGTAGCCCTGTCATTAGGCAAAATACACAACGCTTATGGTGAGGAAATGACTGCTTTCTCACTTCTAAATTCGGAACAATTACTGACAAAAAAATAATTTTAGTTTTTGAAATGAGGACTTGTTATGGTTGTCAATCCTCAATTATGTCCATAATACCTAGAAAGATGTGTAGGTACAGTTCTACAAAAAAGGAAGTAATCTTGACATGAATGCACCGCCCAGTGAATATTACAAAATAGTTTGCTATTTGCTCTATGAAGCCACAAACTCTGGAGAGGCCTCCTGAAGCCCATTTTCTTTCCAATATACCTTCTCCTAGCCTTCTCTGACATTTTACTTGGTCTTTTCACGTCGTCTGCTCTTAGCTTTATGTCCTAAGTATCCAGAAAGTCATATAGCAAGGTCTTACATCATTCTCTCAGCTCAATATTGGAAGTGCTGCAGTAGATTGTACTTATTCTTTGCAGGAGAAGGTTTAAGTCTTTTCAATTATTAAAAAGAAACAATTCTGAAACATTTACAGAGTTCTCTTGCTAAAATTGACCAACTCTCAGAGCACAACCTCTGAGTTCACACGTAAGTCTGCCTCTTTACTGATTTAATCACACGTAATAAGGTCAAAGAAAGAAAATGGGAGAAGGAAGAAAAGCTTGTTTCTCGCCACATTACTCATATACAACATAGTATTTTGAGTATTTATTTCACACCATATTTGCAAACTTAACTGCTACTTTAAAATACCTTTTAATATTTCACACATATGTAAGAAGAGAACCTACAAAGAGTATACAAAGTAATAAAAGTTCAAGATGAATGTGGAGCTAAAAATAGTGTCATTTTAGTTAAAGTGTATTGATGAAGCAAAAGTCTGTTCAAAAAGTATGATTAACTCAAAGATCTCATATCTGTTACAGTATGTTCCCGTTCCAGTAATAATAAATAGTGTAAGGGCCAACAGGAAAGTTCCCCTTTGCTCTCTGAAGGTTCACCAAAAAATGAACTCATAAAAAGCAGATTCCCTAAAGAAAAGGCATACATATTCATGTAACATGTGCACATGGGAGTCATTAGAATGAAGACCCAAAGATAAAGGGAAAGTTGTTCATTTTTATACTTAGATTCAACAAAGTATGAGCAGCCAGGTAAGAGTATGATTGAACAAAACGGTTATGATCTAATGCTAATAGACAGAGTAGGGAAACCCAGCAGAGCCTGTCTGTCTGGATTATTCTTGGGCTCTCTGAGCATGCATTCCTTCCTTCTGGGTGTAGGGTAGGGTCCTCTCTGGAATGGGGGTCTTATGAACTACAATTAAACAAGATAGATCTTACGATTTGTTTTTTCTTTTCTTTTCTTTTCTTTTTTTTTTTTTGGAGATAGAGTCTCATTCTATCGCCAGGCTGGAGTGCAGTGGCATGATCTCAGCTCACTGCAACCTCCGCCTCCCAGGTTCAAGCGATCCTCCTGCCTCAGCTTCCCAAGTAGCTGGAACTACAGGGGCACGCCACCACGCCCAGCTAATTTTTTTTTTGTATTTTTAGCAGAGAAGGGGTTTCACTATGTTGCCCAGGATGGTCTCCATCTCCTGACCTCATGATCCGCCCACCTCCGCCTCCCAAAGTGCTGGGATTACAGGCGTGAGCCACCGTGCCCGGCCTGATCTTATCATTTCTTTACGTCTAGTTTTTACACAGAAAAGTAGAGGGAAAATTAGATTAATATTTTTAGATTTTATGGCTGGCTTTGGGGAAAAGGGGTTCTGGTTTCTGTGACCAACCTTGGGAAAAAGAGATTTCTATGGCTATCCCCAAGAGATAATGGGACTGAGAATAAGAGAGCAGGAGATGGTCAGAAAAACTTTTGCTTCTGAGGCCTTCATTTCAGAGTATTGTTTTCGGAGACCCAACAATAGCTTATATTATTGACCAGTTACTATGTGCCAGGTATTATTTTTTATACTTTATAGATATTATTTTAAAATGACAAATTAAGTAAACAGCTATCATCCTAAAATGCTGGATCTGGAAGGCTTTAAAATGATATGTCATGTGCTTTTCTGCTGGTGGCTCAATTTAAAATCTGATGACTGGAGCCCAAAAGGCAAAAGGTCAGTTTGTGAAACTCCTGGGCTTGTCATTCTATCTTATGAACGAGTTTTTTCAGAGTCTAAAGTCTAGACAAAGAAGCCCTGCTGCCAGTCCTCAGTTCCTCGTACACATCTTTTAAATTCTTGAACGCATTGTTATGCCAGAGATGAAGTAAAGACTTTTTTTTTAACATAATCATGCTAACTGGTTAAGCATTTTTAAGCAAATAATTAGCATGCTTGTAATTCAGTAAATTTCATGGCCTGTAGAGGAATGTGGCAGGATTCACCCTGGAATGCATGTTGTTTATGCTAGTCTAACCAGATCTTTCTATCCGTGGTCCTGGACTGCATCTCCTTTCCCATACAAACCCAATTATCAGGACACATGTGTGTCCTAGGCGGAACACTGGTTCCTGTGATTTGCTACATCATGGCCTTGAAATGATCATACTTGCTGTGTTTTCCTGGATGGCTCGCATGCCCAAGAGACTGTTATTCCAGAAAAATCACTCGCTACTCTTGCAGACTGAATTCCAAATCTAAGGCTTCTTTTATTAGGTCCACACTAAACCTATTCTTTCATCTATTGCATTGAAAAATTAGGTGAAGGAAAAATCCTTGCCAACAATTTCACCCTACATTTAAACTCTTTCTAAGCAGAGTTTGTGTAGGACTCCAGGCTTGTCCTGGGGAAGTCCTTTATATTTTAGCAATGGAAGCACTTTGGGGCCTACTTTCTGTTTCAGAAGCAACTGTTTTGCTTTGCATATTAACAGTGCTCAGCATAGTTTATCCAATCTCTTTTAGAAGCCACTGGTCTGGGGTTTGATTTGCACCCAAGTTCAACTACTTTAGTGTATTTATAGTTTTGAATGACCGATCTTGAGTTTTATGCATCTATTACTCTAATACTTTGGAGTTGGTTTATGTAGTTAAAACTACTGTGAACACTTTTTCTCGATTAAGTTTCTCAATTAATAAAGATTAATTGGGTTTGACTTGCTTACACTTTAATTCTCTTTCATATAGAACAAAAGTGAGATAGTTTCTCTTTGGGTTCTTAGATACCACCTTCTGGGTTCTGTCTCAGTTTTACTTCTGTTCCTCTTTGGAGCAAACTTATCTTTGTGTCCCATTGACTTCCAGCTTATGTTGTTTTCTCCCGTCAAAAATAAACTTTCAGGAGAATTTACACAAGTGTAAATTATTAAGAATGTTTAGTATTACCATATTACCTCTCTTTTCACACACCCTTTTTTACATGGTTAGAAGATGTGTGTTTTTGCATGTTGAAGAAATTGATGCTAATTTTCAATGGCAATTGATGCCAATATTTATAACTTGTATGAATTATAAATGTCACAAAACTAGTGGGGGAGCTTTTAGGGGCTGGAGGAGTATCTCTGGCGCCTGGAAATCACACAATTTAACCTCTACTTTTAAGCATTATACTGGCAAAATAAAATAGTCTCCTACTAAATCGTTACAAATATTCTCAAATATAAATAGGAAAAAGTCTGGCTTTAAATGCTTCCTAAGTACTAAAGGGACTAAGGCTATTTTGTTTCTCCTTTTGAGTGCTTTATAGGTCACTGAAAATCTCTCCTACCAATTTACCGAGTAACTTTTCTGTAATAAGGTCTCACCTTGTCTCAATTTTTCCTTCTATAACATGAAAATACTACTACCTGTTCCTATTTATAGGATAATCAAGGTAAAGAAGCTTTGGGAAAAAGAAATGTGTAATTTTTTAGCTGTAGTTGCCTTATAGGAGGAGCTTGTAGTTCTTATGTGAAGAAAAGAAAACAGGGCTTTGCTTTTAGCTTGTACTGTAATAACTGATGATACCTGTGTACTAGGCAGGCTTGATGCATTCCAATTTCTTTACAGAAACTGTGGGTTCCCTGGCCACTCAGCAGTTGGAACACTTGCTCTTGAAATCGAGTATTCCGGTTTTAATAACTTCTTAGACAATCTGTTTGTGATGTGTCTTCTGGGTTCAATAAATATTGTGATAGTTATTGGATCACCAACAAACATGAAATGATCAATTATCAGGTACACAACTTAATTGAGGTCATTATTGGAGGAGCAGCACAGTATGAATGGTTCGGTCACAGGGCTGAGATTCAGATCCCATATACTCGATTTGCTAGCTATGTGACCTTATGCTAGTCACTCAACCACTGTGTGCTCCAGTTTTACTCACGTAAATGGAGAATAAGAGCATGCACCTTACATAGTTTCCATGAGGAGTAAGTCAGTATATGAAGTACCAATACTTAGTACACAGTGAGCATAATATAAACATTTGTTAAATACTAATAATTGAAAAAAATGACAACTGACCATGGGTAAAAGAGAGAGAAGTTTTAAGTGTGAACCAGAGTCCCAAAGAAACATACTTACAAAATCATATAGATTTTTAAAAATCACAACATTATCAACATTTATATGATGCTTGTAATAAAGCATAATTCCTGCTTTCCTGAAGTTCGTAAAGAGAGGAAAAACGTATTAGAGACACTTAATCTATAGTTCTGAATGTAATAAAAAGAACATAAAATGTTTTAAATTTGTTGGTAATTCTCATATTATTCTCATCTTTTATCTGAATGAGATATAATATTCAATTTTATATACCTATTATTGTGCCATATAGACTAAAAATGCCTGGTAAATTCATAGATGTTCATGGCCACTCATGCAGAAATGAAATATTTAACTACAAAAATATCTTATATTTGGGAAGTTATTTGCTGACATTTCTTCCTCTGATATTTGGAGAGCATGCAAAGTGATTTATGCACAGAAATTTGAAGGAAATGCTCCCATAGTGACTTTTGGAATATTGCTAATACATATTTTAAAAGTGCTTCCTACTATAAAGTTTTTCAAATGTTTGAAAAAAAATTTTATCATGTAAAAGCACATTGGGAAAACTCATCCCCTGGAGGAATTTCGTAGTTCATCTCATCAAAAACAGTAAGAGAATATGGGTGTCCATTTTTTTATAATAAAGCAGCCAAAATGTGATGTGTATTAATTATGGTTATTAATTTAACTTTTGTTAAAGATTAATTATAATGCTTTTCTTGTAGGACAGCCCTTCATTACTTTTAACATTTGCATAGTAGAAAACTGTTTTGGTTTAAAAGAGCAATTATTATAGAAAGTTAAGCATTTGTGTTGTATATGAAACAAATTAAAGGTATCCCTCTTTGTTAGAAAACCTGATATATAAAAATTCAGGCCAGACGTGGTGGCTCATGCCTGTAATCCCAACACTTTGGGAGGCCGAGGTGGGTGGATCACAAGGTCGAGAGATCGAGACCATCCTGGTCAACATGGTGAAACCCCGTCTCTACTAAAAATACAAAAATTAGTCAAGCGTGGTAGCAGGTGCCTGTAATCCCAGCTACTCGGAAGGCTGACGCAGAAGAATTGCTTGAACCCAGGAGGCAGAAGTTGCAGTGAGCCGAGATTGCAGCCACTGCACTCCAGTCTGGGCGACAGAGTGAGACTCAGTCTCAAAAATAAATAAATAAATAAATAAAATAGAACTTGCAAAAGAGATGAAACGGGGGTGACTTCTTGTGTTTCAAGTGATTTTTTAGTTTCAAAAGGGTTACTTTAAATAGTGGCTCTCTAATTATATGTCAGCATTAGTTGCAGACCAATCTAGTTAACAAAATCTAGTTGATAAAGAAACCAAAACTCAAATTGTGAGTTGCCACTTCTAAGTAAAGTCCAATCATGTCTAAAATTGTGATGAAAGTGCATGGGAAATTTTGACTTATAAAAACATAATTTGTGTGTTACATGCATGAATTAAAATGAAAAAAAAAATCACTGTATGTGCCTTTAAAATGTAATGTTAGAGACAGAAAGAATGTCAGGATATGACTGAAGAATTTAGAGCTAATGGAGGAAAGGTCATGTGTTGGCATTTATGTCTTCAGCCATAATTAGTATTGCAGTGTAAGAAATTTCTGTAAATTTCAATGTCCAGAGATGCATATTTTTACATACTCAGAACATGTGTGTGTTTTGCATGTTGAAAAATTGATGCCAATATTTTTGTAAAATTGGTCATTTTGACAGATTGCATGGTGAAAACAATTTCTTACCTGGTTGATAGAGATATCAGATAGAAAAAATGTATTTGGGTGAAGTACCACATAAAAGCAATTTTTTAAACAAATATATATTAGCTAGCCTGGCTTATGTGGACATTTAATTGTATAAAAGTTAGAATTAGTTTTATGAAAGCTGTGAAAACTAGAACCCAAGAACATGAATGGAATTAACATTTTTAATTATAGCTGAACCAAACTACATAGCTGAGGGCTTGAACACTTAAATTTGGTTTTATCAAGTGATAAGTCACTGCGTTCCATATGTTGTAAAACTTCTGATTTTTCTTGTGCTTCATTCCAATGTTAGCATAGAATTCTTCCTACTCTCACAAGACCACCCCAACTCTTACAGAAATTCGAATCAGCATACCTAAACAAGGACAGTAGAACTGTATATCTGGCAAAAGATACTAGAAATCAGTGTTATTTTGTGTTTAGTGTAAGTCTTAGTCACCATGTATTCTTTTCAGACACATAGGCTTATGATCATCACAGTTCTGTAACTCCATATCAGAATATATGGTCTTAAAATATGGTTATCGGATTGTTTCCATGCGCAATTATAAATATGAAAAATCTAGTTTGGATGCTAAAAATAATATTTCTGGGCATAGTATTAAGCATAATAATTTTGTCATATTGTCTCAGAGAATGGACATATTCTACATGTCAGGACTAAAGGTCATTAATTATTATAGTATCAATTTTTTAGTAATGTTGACTTATTAGAAAAATAATAAGTAAAAAGTATAAGATTTGATTCTAATCTTTTTCCACAATTGATACCTAACAATCTTTAAAGACAATTTATAAAACATTCTAGATTGTTCTCAGAGTGTGTTTTTCTATATACTCTTTTTAGAATGTCGTTTGAATACAATTGGATCAGATTCATACCTCATTTATACAGTGGAATAAATGTAATTTTAAAGTAGAATAAAAAGTGAAATTGCTGATTGGTAATCATTATATTATCCAAAGTACTCCACTGAAATATGACTAAAAATGAGAAAACAATTAAAAGCCTCAAAAAGTAGAAATGGTTTGACAGTTTTCTTCTTTTCAAGACTAAAGCCAATGTTATAAATGCGGCTATGTGCACCCAGCTGAACTGCCCTTTCTAAATAGAATTGATTATTATATGACTGCTTTGTGCTTACTAGTTATTTGTGGTAGATTTTATTATTGATCCCAATTATTCATTCTTTACTTCCCTGAAATATGATATATATCCCCATGATTACCATGATACTAGCAGTGCCTGTCTATTAGAGGAATGTACTTTAATACTCTATTGTTATCTGGTTTGGCCATATGACTTGCTTTGTTCAATGAAATGTAGGCAGAAGTGATGTATACCATATCTAAGTAAACAATTGAGGGCCATTGTGTGCTATGGTTCTTGCTCTTATTTCCCTCTGTCATCAGAATAGCATATTCCAGAAGGAGGTTGCTACTCAAGCCTGGATCCTTGAATGAAGAAGGTGTATGAGACAGGAGCAGAATTGCAACCAACACTGGAAGCACAACTTCCAGTGTGCTTTCCAATGTAATGATTCCAATGTAATGATTCATTACTGCAGCAAAACAACTTTTAAAATTTCTCTATCTATATCAGAATTTTATTTTAAATATAATTTTCTTTTAGATAGATCTAACGGAAAATGATTTCTGCTCCCTGGTGCTTGTTTTCTATGTATCCTCTTCTACATTTAATAGGACTGAGCAGTGTAACTAATAGGATATTGCAGAAAGGAAAGAGTGTAATTTCTAAGGCTCAGTCATAAAAGACCTGCACACTTCCATTTTTCATGTTCTTGCTTCCCTTATTATGGGGAAGTCACCTGCCAGGTCATGAAAATACTGTAACAGGCCTGTGTGAAAATGGACAGACTTCCTTACAATAGCCAGCACCTGCTTGGCAGTCATGAGGGTGAACTCTTTTGGAAGCTCATTCTCAAGCCCAGGGTGACATTTGGCTACAACCTCATGAGAGACTCTTTGCCAGAACCATCTGCTATGCTGCTCCTATCCACAGAATTCTGATGCACAGAACCTGTGAGATAATAAATGCTTATTGTTTCTTTAAGTCACTAAGTTTCCATGTAATTTGTTACACGGCAATAAATAACTAATAAAGATGATGTCTCAAGAGACTTCTACTTCTGCGTATGTGGCAGTATTTTCCAGCAGACTAAGGCCTCAGCCAAGAACAAGCCTAATAGAATGCAGAAGACATCTGTTTAAAGGCATTGGAGAGCTGCTAGGGCAACCAAAACTAGAAATGCCAAGATTCCAGAAAAGGGAAGACAAGTGAGTTAACACTATTCAGCCAGTTTTTCCCTGCGAAAGAAAGAAAAACTGGCTTGATTTTGGACCTATAGCTAATGTCTGAGAACCTGGTCTTCTCTAGGTAGAGGAGATAGAGAAACCAGCAAAGCTTTTGGTGTCTTGTAGTAGTGGAAAGACTTGAGGGATAAGAATGTACTGAGCAGGGAAGTCTGATCCGGACCCATCATCAGCTTTTCTCTCAAGACATTTGTCAAATTCTCGAGTTATGTGGGAGCTGGAGGCCAAGTAGTTAGCAGAAATCTTCTGCAAAGAATGTAGGAGTTATTGACAATCTGTGATGTGGAAGTGACAAAGATGAGAGGTCAGCATCTGGAAGGGGAGGAGCCCTGGTAGGCTACTGGCAGGCTCTCAGTTGGAATTCCTGGAGGGCTATGCCAGAAGAGCTGGAGAAAAACAAAGGTAGAGAACCATTACCACAACATGAACACAGTTTCAACTCAGCTCAGCTTCTAAATGGAATAAAGTGATTAAGCTTCTTTGCTATTAATATGTTCCTTGCTAAGGAAGACAAAATTATCAGGGGCCTCTGCCATTTTTAATACAAAGTGTTTGTTATTCAAGTAAAAACAATACCGTACATATTTATAAATCCAAGAGAAAAAGCACACAGTGAAAGCAGACTCCAGTTAATCCAGTGATATGGTTTAGCTCTGTGTCCCCATCAAAATCAATCTTGAATTACAATGCCCATGTGTGGGAAGAGGGGCCTGGTAGGAGGTGATTAGCTCATGGGGATGGATTTCCCCCTTGTTCTTGTGATAGTGAGTAAGTTCTCATGAGATCTGATGGTTTAAAAATGTAGCACTTCCCCCTCACTCTCTCTCTCTCTCTCCTGCCACCATGGTAAGAGTACCTTGCCTCCCCTTCACTTTCCACCATGATGGTAAGCTTCCTGAGGCCTCCCAGCCATGTGGAACTGTGAGTCAACTAAACCTCTTCCCTTTATAAATTACCCAGTCTCAGGTAGCTCTTTAGAGCAGTGTGAAAATGGACTAATACATCCAGATATTTGAGTTAGATAAGAGAGAGGTATCAGGAGAGAGCTCTGCAGAGAGACCTGGCCTTAGGACTCTGAGAAGATCTTTTTCTTCTTCTTGTACTTTGTAAAACTCTTCTGGTGCCACCCTTTATAAAGTACACCTCTTTCTCCAGGCAAATTATCATAGTAGTCAGTTTGATTTTCTCCAGAGCACTAACCTACATTCAAAATCCTCACATTTATATGTTTGTTTATTAAATCAGGAATCCTAACTGTCTTGCTCAGGTGCATATGATTCAAGAACAGACGGACACAAAACAAATACAGTAACAACAACAGCAACAACAATTACATATCTTAGAAGTAAAAGCACCCCAGTACTAGTTTCTAATTTATTAATTCTCTCCTTAACAGGTTCAAGTCTAAATTTTATCCTATCAGAAAATTTAAAAAAAATTAGTGATTGTAGTTTTATTTTTAGGATATGGAAATGTTGTTGCTTTATGTCCACCTGTTCTTGATGCATGTGTGCCTGCAAAGGTCAGGTAAACCTGCATGTGGGGTATTTACGTTTTATTTGGAGGAGCGAACAAAAATTAAGTAAACAAATATATAAATGTGAACCTTTCAAATGGTAATTAGCGCTCTGGAAAACAATCAAACTGTCTAGTGTAATGATCTGTCGGGAGGAAGGAATACACTTTATGTAGCATCACAACAGATGAGTTTTACTAAATAGAAGGTGAAAAAATCCTTTCAGAGCCTTAGGGAGGTCCTTTCCAAAGGGTTTCTCCTGCTTGCCTCTCTCCTCAGGCCTGGTTTGCTGCTGTTAGAAGGGTCAGCTTACTTTCCTCCAGTGGGGATGTACTTCAGCGTCTATCTTGTCCATAATCCAAGCCCCCATTCTTCTCAGAGCTATGAAAAGGAAAATAAACCAACCATTTTCAAATGAGGAAATATATGTAGAAAGTCTGCCCATGAGACTGATTACCCTTTATGCGGAGAAATTCATCAACTAACAGAGAGGATGGTCTTCATGGCAGAATGGGAAAAACTTACATAATCAAAAATCACAGTAAAGAACTTTTATTCCTTTCCCCCCCAGATAAAAGGCAAATTCAAGCCTAAAGTATTAGGGCAGTGCTTTTGAGAGTGCTTTTCTCATCCATAGGGACTGAGGTACAGTACTAGTTAAAAATGTAGATTCCTGGTTCCCACCCAAGACCTAATGGCTCTAGGGATGGAACCTAGGAATCTACGTTTTTGACAGTCAGCCAAAGTAAATCCTATGCAAGTGTAAGTTTAATAACCTGTATCAAATGGCACCTCTTCTTCTTTCAAGGAGTCTATTTTTAAAATTTGTTTTTGGTGAGCCAGATTTTATGTGGTCTAGATAACAAAATTTGAGTAATAAAATGATTAAGATTAACACAAAAAATGCAGAAGTTTAACTTGCAATGAATTATAAAATAGCCAACCATTCCGTTTCTCACTAGAGCTTTAAAATGCTATGTTTTAGAAAGGGAGACCACAAGTAATACAAGTAAGGAGATTATTTATATAGTACTGCCTTCTGATGAATGCATGATACTTATTACTTCTCTTGTGGAATATTTTCATAGCATGTTCAAGTTTCACTTTGAGATGACAGATGAGTGTGTGTTAGAAGTTTCAACTGTTATATCGAATTCTGAAACAACTATCAGTAATGTAAAACAGAAGATTCATATTTTTCCCTTAGTGAGATTTGTATTTATTTATTGTTTCAGTTTACTGAGAAATTACTACACGGAGGTACTAGGTAAACCTCAATGAATAAAGCCAGATTTATCAACGCTCTGAAAGAGTTTATATTCTTATGAAGAGACAGACAATCAATAAAGTCACAAATAAAAATACAGTTATAAATTGACTGCATCTACAGCGAATTTTCTGAATTTTTTATGAACTCCATCTGACAAAAACAAATCTTAAACAATCAAGACCTTCCGTTACAACAGCAAATGACTATAAGGATTGTCAGCTCCATATTTTGTTTTGACTTCGTTTAATATTTATTTCCTAAAAGTGTCATGTCTCTCTTTCTGTCACATAATTTTTCTGTAGGAACATCTGTTGTGTGTGTGTATAATGTCTATGGAAAGATTAATGTGACAAAGGTTTTGGAAATAGCTAAAAACAGCAATGAGCCTGTAGGGCATAATCACCTAGTGATTTGGTTAGAAATGGTTATACGTATTCCTCAAGGACCTCGTGGATTGGGGATGTTACCGTATTGGAGAGTATATATAGGAAGGTTTTTCCTGTTCCAGGTGTTGCCAAGATCCTATCAACAGTCAATTTTACCAGGTCTTCTGAAAACAAGGTGATAAAATTCTTTTATGGGTAACAAGGCCATTGTTTATGCCCGAGGGACTGAGACAAGCAGACAAGAGAAAGCTTACAGCCTTCTAGAAACTTCAGTGACAAATCTATGGAATTTCAGCTTAGGCAGACACATTAACTCACTTAAATGTTGTCCACTCAATGATTTGTATTTTTAAAAATTTCACTGGGTGAGGTGGCTTATGCCTGTAATCCTGGCACTTTAGGAGGCCAAGGTGGGAGGATCACTTGAGCTCAGGAGTTCGAGATCAGTCTGGGCAACATAGCAAGACATTGTCTCTATTTTTGTTAAATGTCATCCATTTGTTTATCGAATGTGAAACTTGGGGGGGCTTGAGTTTGATTATGTCTTATTTCTTTCCTTAATGACAAACCTACTAACCAGAGGAAGTAGATACACCATGTGCGCTTAAGAATTAATAAACATGCTGTGGTGACGAGCTGCCTCAGAACAAATCACCTCGAGACCATCCTGACCCCATTTCACATCCACCCTCAGTGTTTACCGTGAGATGCACTGTTTCACTTAACTTGCTCAGCACACACCCCCCACAAGTCAAGCTATGGATATCCAGGAAAATCACTAGGAGGGTGTCTGGTATTTCTGTGTCAGCTGAGACAAAAGCATTTGACACTTCTCGTCAGCTGGCATTGACTAAGGTATTCTAGGCTGCCTTAAATAATGTGATGTGAAGGCAACCGTAGAAGCTGGGTGTGGGTTAGTAGGGGGAAGTAGAGTTTTACAAATCCACAATTAAAAAAGAATTTGAGCCTGTCAAAATACCTTTGAAACTTTCTCACATCCTACTTCCCAAGTTATAATCCCAGAGGAAAATCAGCGGAAGAGAAAATGTTCTGCTGCCCCTTGTTCGTAGTGGGGTGCAGGTAATCAGGACTTGGCAATTTGTATCTCTCCCTCTGACGTACAGTGCAGCATTTGTATAATTTATTGCTTCATACATATTTCATTATTATTAATCATCATAAATAAGTAAATCGCATCTTTTAATGACATAGGGGTTGAAGAGATAGACTGTGTCAGGGTGTGACAGTGCTGCACGGTCATCATTAGGGGGATTTATTATTTTTGAAAAAAGCAAGTTAAAAGACTCAGCTCAGTAGTCAAAACTGCAATTTGGGTTTTATTGTGCAAAAACCTAAAGTGGAAACACTTCTTCTGAAACTGTTTAACATACATGTAATTCAAACAACCTTCTTTACAAGACCTTCAGTGCATTCATGCTAATACAACAAAGTTCTCTGCCCAAGTTATTGCTTTCAAGCTTCATAGTTGAAGCACGACATGAATACCTTGGCCATAGAAACTCACTGAAGCAGCAAACACTGAGCTCAGTATCTCTCCTTCAAATAACAGGATTCTGGGGAAGCCTCATTTTGCTCCCTTCAGAGGCAATTAATGGTTTTGAATACACCTGGAGATTATTCATTCTAGAAGAGATCTCAAAGCTGCAGGTCACATTTCACTTTGGTCTGGTAAGAATCTAAATAAAAGAGAAATTTTAAAATGTAGGCAATTTTTATTTTAATATTTTTGCCTGCAAACTGTTCTTGCTTCCTTTGGCAAAGAAATAAAAATTTCCATTCTAGGGAGCTTCAATGTATCACATGAATATTACATTTTTACCTCAATTTAACCGTTTCAAACAGGAGGGGGAAAAAAAAAGCTGAAAGAAGAGCCAGTGCCAGGCAGGGTGGTTTGGTTCTCCAGAGCTTACCTGGAGAGATGGCCACCGTGGAAAGAGGGTCAGCACACATCAAGGAACTGCTTCTTTTAAAGGCTGCTGTATGATCACTGACTCATAATCCCACAGGCTCAGCATGATCTCAGGTGCTTTTGATTTCTAGTTTGGGTCATCATTGAAAAATGGACAGAATATATCATGAGTTTTGTAAGGTGACTTCAAACCCTAAAAAAAATGGCCCTCTCACTTAAAATTTAAATACGTATTTCTTACTGCACTGTATAATAGGGTTTACTCTAAATCAATGCTCTCAACCCCAGTGAACATTAGAATCCCTAAGGGAGCTTTAAAAACAGTAGGAATGCCCAGTCCCACCCAGTATCTGATTTTAATTGATCAGAGGTGCGGCTCAGAAATGTTTTAAAAGCTTTCCAGATGATTCTATTGTGCAGCCAGGGTTGAGAACAACTGCTCTAAACGCTTAGAATATGGATGGAAATTATCTTGATTACTTTTCTAAGCACACTTCATGTTTTTTTAGTTTATGAGACGGAGGAAGGACATTTATCATTGATATGTCATATTGCATGATCTTGAAGCTTAGTCTGAAAAGTTTTGAGAAAATGATTTATTTCCATATTCTTTTTCTTTATTCTATCTTTTAGTATTTGTTTTATTTCCAGTTTTTCTAAAAGACACACACACATGTAAAAACAAAAATATACAAAAAAAATTCTGAGGTCATCACTGAGCCTTTTTTTTTTTAAAAAAATAGTTATTACTGGAAATACATTATCTGTGAAAGTGCCTCATACTTCTTTTGGGATAACTTAAAATTTTATTCTTTTTTTACTCCTCCCTTTTTTTCTTCCTTCCTTCACCAAGCAAACATATGTAAAGCATCAAATGATTCATCGAAAGTTTGAAAAACAAATTCTTATCACATGACAAAAGTAGATGGAGATTCACACTTTTAAAAATCAGTACCACACACAATATCAATATTCCTCTCTAGAGTGGAGTAAGGAATTGAGGTAAATATCAAAACAAAACAAATATGTATATATAAAGTAATGCTACTGATTATAATGACCGTGGGTACTTTTTTTGCCTGAATTATTTGGTAATTTAATATATTTTTTGGGCAAGTTAAATAACCACGAATAATATTAGCAGCCAAAACAAAAGGAAGGGTGCAGCAGTGTGTGGTTTGTATTAAAAGAGAAAAATGAACTTTCTCGAATTGTAGAGAAGAAAAGTCCTTTGGAAATCATTAAGTCCACTTGCCTTCAATTTATAAATAAGAAAATTTAGGCTAAGAGAACTACCAGTTTTTCTCTTGCCATTTCTTTGCTTATATTAAGAGCAAAAGCAACTGACTTCTCTCACAGACAAAAGTACAGTTTAAAAGTTAGAAAAGTGTTTACAAGTAGGTGATTTTTAAAAACTATGAGTCCAAATTAAAGGATATCCAAATAGCTCTTTTACTAAATTTTGTATATCTGATGGATTTTATACTGAAGAAGGAAAAGTGAATATAGAGACTTGAGGATGTTGATATCAACAAAATTAAAAGTATTTGAAAATCTCTTGCAAAGCATGATGTATGAATGTGTTACCATGTAATTATCTAGAGCTCTGCACCTTGCAACAGAGTGAATGTAAGTGCCTGTGATTAGGTCCCATTATACGTACTGAACCTATTACGACACATCTGATCTCAAAATGGATTTACACTAATAAATACTTTTATCAAAAAATGTATACTAAAAGTAAATATTTGATTTAAAAACTACAATGGTAAAACATATTTAATCTCAAATATGTTAAATAATAGATTCTCTCTTCTAATAAACACTAAAATAGAAACGAGAGATGCCCGTTACATGCTGATTTTTTTCTTTCATTAATACTAAATGTTCAAGGGTAAGGTACGATATTTCACCCTCTAATTGAACAATTTAATGTCCAGATAATAGAAACTCCAAATATATTGTTACCATGTGAACATTATTTAAAATATCTTAAACACCACTCATATCCAGGCAGAGGTTTTTATTCAACACCATGAATAAAAGATGTACTCGTATTTGCCAGGGAGATTTGGGCAATGAAGATTAAAACTGCTGAGAGACATTGTTTCTTAGTGCTCTAGAATATAGCTAGAAATATCTACACGATTTTAATGTAGACCAGGGAAATGGTCTTCTTCTCGGAGGGCTAAATAAGATGTCAAAATTAGACGGAAAGTTTCTCCAGTCTCCGAGACACAAATTCCTGAAATACTCCAGGAAATTCTGGAATTAATTGGCATTCAGCACCGATCTAATCCTGAATTATTTACATGCATTCATGTGATAGTCTGGATGGGGACACAGGACTGGAGTCTTCTCAGAGTTCTTTGTGTTAAGGTAGAAGTGGATCAGATTCGTGATTCATTTTGGTTTGCAGTAGAACATTGGACCCACTATGGAATACTCCCAGCAGTCGAAGGGAAGGCTGGAATGAGACTGGCTTCTCGGAAGAATTACAGCAAAACCATCAAGCAACTGCACTTTGGGGTCCTATACAACTGAATACTAGTTTGAACTCTAGTTTCATTACTAATAACCTTTAAGATATTGACTAAATTATTTAATCTTTCTAAGCCTTAATTTTCTTATCTGTTAAACAGCAACATCTGTTTTGAAAGGTTATTTTGAGGATAAAAAGAGATTATCTATGTCAAGAGTTTAATACAATGCCAGCCACATAGTAAATGCACAAAACTTTTACTCATTCAGTAAGTGCTTCTATGAATCAGTGGAGTGGACTCTGTAATTTTTTGGGGTCCAGTAGAAAACAAAAATGTGGGCTTCCTTGTTCAAAAGGCAGGAAAAATTGTTATAAAGGTACTAAAATATAAGGCTTTTTCTTTCCTCAGCAATCTCTCTTTTGATGCATCCTGGGTTTTTTAAAAACATTCTTATTTTTTAAAAAATATAATTTTAAATTATTAATATCACTTTTACCATTTATTTTTATATTATGGCATGCCAGTTTTGAATGAAAATATAAGTGCATTTAATGTGTATCCAGATTCAGCCAAACGATGCAATTTGTATTTTACAGTTTGTATAAACATCTATTTCATTCCTATAAAGCAGTAAAACACTGCATAAAACTAACTCAACTGGTTCATTTTCGCTTCTTAATGTGTGCACATTCTACCAATACTCATTATGTTTGTCCTGAGTAAGGAAGTACTGAAAGGAAAAGGAACTGTGGGTTGCCCTATCTGCCATTCCCTTGTATGTCATATTTTCTGTGTCATTGGTGAGCTAGTGAAGTAGTAGAAAGAAAGACTATTAAAAGGTGACTTGGTCATTATTGTTTCTTAGGACACCATTGCCTTCTAATTGGTTGGTTAGAACACCAACACCTTGTGCTTTTGAAGCAAGTTCTGGTTTGAATAGAAAGCCTGGCCTCTTGGGTCTATCAGCACCTCACTTATGCAGACATGAATGCAACATACTTACCCTGTACTTGCTTTGAGTCTTGTTGCATGCCCACACATGTGGGTCCATTGGAATTCTGTGCTCATGGGGCACTGTGAACGCGACATGAAAATGGTGCAGCAAAGAAGAGAGGACATATATTTTGAGTGTATTTCCTCTGCTCCCGTGCATATTTCATTGTCCAATTGGACTTCACATACAAAACACAAGTTCAAAGATAAAATCATGAATTTCCAGATGGCAACAGCAGATTACTTAATTAATTAAGCCAAGCAGAGAAGTCAGTATAATTGCGTAAGTTATGCACCTATGAAGCCAGCCCTTTGCATTAGGCAATGCTTTATGTGTTGGGAAAGAGAGCTCAAGAGTAATGTCTGTGCCATTGCTTCATAGAGCTTACAAATATATCAATAGATAAGTAAAGAACTTCAGAGAGTTAAAAGTGTAATCAAAATAAGAAAATGTGTTGATGCATTACAGATAAGTGATTGGATGGGCCATTTTATATATGGTCATTAAGGACAGCTTTTCTGGGGAGTTGACATTT
The DNA here is from genome assembly GCF_008728515.1 of Papio anubis. Classification (NCBI taxonomy): domain Eukaryota; kingdom Metazoa; phylum Chordata; class Mammalia; order Primates; family Cercopithecidae; genus Papio; species Papio anubis. The sequence goes on along the minus strand of NC_044979.1, from coordinate 43,980,330 downwards.
GAACTGAGATTTACATAGGAAAAGGTGTTAGACATACAAAGAACTAAGGAAAACAAGTTCCTGACAGAAGGGGCAACATACACCATGATTTCAAGGAGGGAGTGAGTTTGGTGAGTTGCATTGCTACCAATTACAGGTAGCTTGATGGTGTCTGGAATGAACACAGGTTCTCTGGCACATTGCTACTCAAAGTGTGGTCCCAGGACTAGTGCCATCAGCATCACCTTAGAGCTTATTACAAATGCAAGAATTTTGTTTCCCACCTCAGATCTTTGGAATAAGAATTTGCATTTTTAGCATGACCCCCAGGTGATATGATGGACATTGAAGTTTGAAAGGCACTGAGTTAGAAGACCAGTGTGTTTGAAGTCTAATGAACCAGTGGGATGAGCTTGGAGAGGAAAGTGGGGCCAGATCTTGTAAGCTTTATCAACCAAAGAAAAGAATTTAGATATTCTTCTAAGTGCAAAAGAAATCTATTGGATAATTTTAAAAGTGGAATGCAGTTGGGAATTACAGAGATTCTCATGGTTGAGAACCACTAGAAAGGGTAGAGAGATGCCGAAAGGGTAGAGAGATGCCAAAAGGGATGTGAGAACAATTTACAACTTTCCAAATTGCTCTAAGCCTTCTCACAGATGACAATACCACAGAACAGCCATAGAGTTCACCCTAGGGTGTTGATCCTACATATAGACCTTTGCCATAGTGTGTTAGATCACTGTATTGTTTGGAATTACATTTGTTTCTTTTCTACTAACTAAACATTTTTCTACACATAAACCACATTTTGATCTTCTTTGTACTTTTAAGGTCCCTTTCAGATTGCTTGGTGCATAGTTTTCTTGTAAGTGTAATAAAAGTGTGTTGATTTGTGTTGATCGAAAAAATGTAGTTAAACAGGCGATCTGTGCATTTTCATAGGACACTAGCCTATCCTCAACTCTTCTTCATTTTCTCATGCTTTGAACACATCAAAGTTTAAAACGCAGTAGTAGAAGAAAAATACTGAAATGTTTGAATGCATGACTCTTTAGCTGAATAACCGTCATTTTTATATTTGTTAAAACTTCTAAAATGATACTTCTTATAATTCTTTGACACTGTGTTGGCATCAAGCATTTGTTCTATGAGATATATTATAAAAGTCTAGGAGGGCAGTGTTGCAGAGCAGCCCATTCAGAAACCATGCAAATGGCACACACCATCTTCCATTACATATCCCTGGCCTCAGATCTGTTGTCAGAGTTCCTTGAACTCTTAGATCCTGAATTCAGAATTTACCTTTGTCTCAAAAAATTCAAGAGGTTCTAATGGGGCTACTCCCTAACTCTATACTGTGAAACTCCTTCTGAGTAGGAAGAGAAGCACAATTACATTTACTGCTTTCCAGGTGTTTTCTGTTAACAGGTAAAAGTTGACAACAGCCAAAGTCAAAATTAAGTGTGAGAGAACATTTAAGAAGAACTAGTTGCTTTTATTTTCTTCAGGACATGTAACAATCATTATATTTCTCATTACTTGATTGACATATTAAACCTTTCTGGCCTCCCTGCTTACCACATCTTTTTTTGAATTAGTGAATTATAGTTCAGTTAGATAGACTGTATCATATTACATTGAAAGCTTTTGTGAAATCTAATTTGATTTCACTGCTTCCAGCAAAAAAGAGCAAAAAAGAATTATCAATTCATTTATTGAGTTTCAGTGCTGAAAGTTCCCTGTTTTTTATCAATATACACTATACTTACTTGAAAGCCTAAATCTAAGTTTGAATCACTCTTTTTGAATAACAGGCTCCCTTTCCATCAGTGAAAGTTTGGGTTGTCAGCATGGATTCACTCTTGAGTACATAATCATTTTAGTAACCTGTGAGTACGTGTCAAACATTACGTGCTGGAACATGGTGTCAACTATGACTAGTTTAATAGATATTTCTCCCTGCTCTGGCCATTCATCATGTCTGTAGCTATATCTTCACCAAAGGACTAGATACAATAAACATGCTTCTCAAGGAGATTTTTATCAATGTCAGATTATAAGCACAAAATTCTTCAGGCAGAAGATAATCTTTCAGGTGGTTAGGAATTTTATTTATTTATTTTGCACCTACGTAAATGCAAAGATGATTCAGACTTCTTGCCATTCCAGCTATCAGGGGTATTACCTTTGTTTTTTGATGCTAATCCAGCTCTTTAGATTTTATACATCAATTTTTAAAATTAGAGAATTAGGAACTGAACCTGTGAGCCGTAAATTACAAGAAAAAATAATAGACATCAGAAAACTTAGAAAATTAACACACATGATCTTGCTGTGTGTATCATCTTTATAAAATCCTGAATGATTGAAAGTCACTATATTCAATTTCATTGTAGAACAGCCACTCTAAGTGCTTTAATACCTTGTATCTCATGTTTCTATATCTTGTGTACCATGATAAGTGCTATGGATTGAATGTTTGTCTCTTCCAAAATTCATGTTAAAACTTAATCTCAATGTGGCAGTATTGAGAGGTGGGGCCTTCAAGAGGTAATTGGGAAATTAGGGCTTTGCCCTCATGAAGGAATTAAACCATTCACAGATCAATGGATTAATGAATTATCATGGGAGTAGGACTGGTGGCTTTTCAAGAAGAGGAGGAGAGATCAGAGCTAGCAAGCTCAACCCCCTCCTCGTGTGCTGCTCCGCACTACTTAGGGACTCTCTGAGGGTCCTCACCAGCAAGAAGGCCCTCATCAGATGAAGCCCCTTGATCTTGAACTTCTCAGCCTCTATAACTTTATGAAATAAATTCTTTTCCTTTATAAATTACCCAGTTTCAAGTATTCTGTTACAAGCAAGAGAAAAAGGACTGAGATAGTAAACTACTGGGCCCCCAGTCCTTCATTGAGAATTTTGCTGCTGAGGCCATTTAACTGCATGCTAGATTCTGGAACAGGTCATTTTCTATGGAATAAAAGATAAGTGGTTACAAGATGAGCTCTGAATCTAGGCTTACTTAATTCTCTGATTTGCAACCTGGATCCGTACCTTGATGCCTGAATCCCTGCAATGACTAGGATTGCTTTCCCCAGACTTGGTTCCTTTTGTTGGAACCTTCCTATGCTCATTCCCAGGTCAAGCCAATCCCAATCCACCCATCTGCCTCACTCTCTGGCAAATGCTGCCATTCTCCTTGAGTGGTCAGGTGCCCCTGAGGGTTAAGATGATCTTTTTGTTTTGTTTTGTTTTGTTTTTTTGTACACAATTTTATTTCTTTAGCCAACAGTACTCACATGATGTCTGTCTCTTAGAATTCAAGACAGATCTTCAATCTCAGATTCCCATTTTCTCACACTAAAAACCCCCCTCCCTTGGCCTTTCTTTCACAATTAGCCTCCTACCTTCTATATGAATGTGAATCTATATAAATACGATTGATTTTATTTTGTGATTAAACTCTGTTGAGCTGCTTGAGCTTGAATTATGAGTGGAGGGGGTTCTAAGAAATCTGGTGGTTGATATAATTCTTGGCAAAATTATGAATCTAGGAATATTCATTTTTCTCTGATAGTGTATTGTAGACATAAACGGTTCTATTACACAGATATTAAATCTGAATAATAATTTCTATTTTGGGTACTTACTATGTGTCAGGTATTTTTTTTCATTAGTTTGTAAACATTGCTTAATGTTTATAATGTCTTCAGTCTCAGAAGAATTTTATGAGGTAGGTGTTATTTCTCACATTGTGCTGATGAGCCCCAGAGAGATTGAAACATACACCCAAGTGAGAGTCAGTAAGTGCAGGGAACAGTTTTTGACCCTCAGTGTATCTAAGTCTAAAGTCATATTCTTAATCACTACATTAAATATGTGTTTAAAGATAGTGTATATTTCAAATTTCTTACTTGGTTGTATTGCCTTCTGCTTTAATAAGATTGCATCAATAAGGTTTTATTGTAGATTATGTGCTTTAAAACACCCGTATGTCTGATGGTAAAGTAACAGAGTGGTTTAAAGTGATTTTATCTAACAACCTTTTGCCTCTATCTTATCCAAGATACTGGTTGCCTATGTGGAAAAGCACAATACTAGCACGATTTTTCCACTTCGAACATCAAGCCCTTCCTCTAAATACCAGAAACAAAAATAACAGCAGTGGGTGAACATTTTTCAAAAAACATTTATTTCCTATCCAGATATAGGAAAACATGAGACAGCTTATGACATTGAGACAACAATAGAAATGATTAGAAATAAAGACACAATAAGAAATAGAAGCTACAGGCAAAAATCAAGCACCATATTTAGCATTAAAAGCTAAAAGAAGAGGGAAGTCTGTGGAGTTATAACATTTTTGTTCTCAAAAAAACAAAGCATCCATTCTTTAGACATCTAATGGGACAAAGATGTTCTGATTTTCAGAAGTAATCATGATGATTCAATTGACTTTTTTCTTATATTGATTAAAAGAGAAGGGCACCATGTTAAATCTGAAAGAGAGGAAAGAAGACTAACATTTGGTGAATACCTATTTGTGCATAACATTACATGAGGCATTTTTACATTGTTTAGGCATATCTTCCCCCCAAAATCTCTAAATGCATATCTCTACTGTAGCAAAACTGAAAGTGTGCTGATGCCCCTCTTCCCTCTGCTAGACTGTAAACTCCTTGAATAGAGAGATGTCTTATTTATCCTTTCTTAAAATCTATTTATCTGTCAAATGGGATGTGATCTTTCCTATCATTTCTAAAGTAGCCATGTTCCCACAAAATCTCTTCTTATTCTGTTTTATTTTCTTCATAGTTTCCATTACTTATCTAAGTTTATAGTGGATTACTTCTTTATTTTCTTTATGTTTTCTGAATATTTTACTAACTTGAAGGCTATGAGGACATTGAATTTAGTGGCCTTGTTCAAAGATTTAACCTTAGCCCTTAAGACAGTGCTAGTAGTGTATGGTCAAAATTCATATTGGCCAATAAATGAATAAACTTTCGTACAGCTAACTGCAGCACAAAATATGATTCCTAACAGGTACTCTAAATTTGTTTGCTGAACCAACCTGAATTTCTAAAGTTCTTTTACTGGTGAGGAGACTGGGCTCGAGGAGAGTAATTTTTTCAAGGTTACACATTTAACATTTGGAGAGGCTGGAATATGACCTCAGGTCTATACATAACCTATGCTCAACTAACACTGCCTCAGGTAAATGCAAGAATAGTGTATAGTCATGTTGATTTCTGGTGATGCATCTCATTAGAGAGATAAATCTTAGATAATCTAAATCTAGAGAGGTGAATGGATAGTTAATTTCGAATAAGCTTTGGCAATTGAAATCAATTCGTGTGTGATTTCTTTGTCTTATTAACTTAAAAGAGATCCATTAGCTTTACCAATCAGATAAGAGTGATACAGAATTATTACTCTGTTGTAAAAGGTGAAGAACTTACAATGTATTTTGCTTTAAAAGGTCAGCCCACTTAGAGATGGAAGTGGGCAAAGAGGGTACCTTTTGGAAGGATCAAATTTTTCCTTAAAGGGAACTTTAAATCTACTCCAGCCCTTGAAAAAATGTACTTGTTACAACATGTGTCATTGCTTTATTATACAACATGAAAAAGGTATTTAGTCTCGAAAAAAATTTAATGGTATATATTAGTAATGGAAGTGAACTGACCAGAAATAAGTTTATATATGTCTTATGAAATGTTTAGTTGTCTGAAAAATACTTTATCATGGTAGCTGATCAAGACGAGTGAGATACAAAATGCAGCCAAAGTAGCTTCATGAATTGACCTGTTGAATTAGGTTTTTGATATTGTTTACTTGAATAATAATGTTTACCAAATATAGATGGAAATAATTTTTATTAAACTGCTACTTTTGACAATAATTAATAGCCACTGTCAGCTGCTTCTGAAAGTCTGCTCCTAGTTTAACTTAATAATAAACATACATAGGAGAGAATGACTTATGATTTGCCCATGTAGTAGAAATAACGTACGCCACAGAGTCCATCACACCTAGCTTCAAATTTTGCTTATGCCACCTACTAGAGGAGAGAGACTAAGGATGTTACCTCTCTCATCTTAATAAAGTTGTTTTGAAAATGATATGGAGTAACACATGTGAAGTACTTTCCCAATCCAGTGCTTGCCTGAAGCAGTTGGAACTCAGTAAGTCTTCTACAACCTAGATACATACTCTAAAATTGTGTCTTATATTTGACCCAAGCACTAGTAGAGAATTCAGATCTTCACTGTATCTGTTCAAGAAAATTAAATCCACTCTAATTCATAACTAGCTGCAATGTTTCCTAAATTCCTTCTTTTTTCCCCCAATATTTTTATGCCTTCACAGCTTCTCTGATGCCTCTCACTTAGTGAGAGGATAAATAAACCTCTCACTTATTTATCCCTTAAATAACAATTACAACTCATTTTTTACTAAACCCAGTTTACGCCATTAATGAATTAATTTTATTTATGGTTGGTGTCTGCAGAATGCTAGAAGCAACTAGATAGTTACATACGGAGAATTTCATTACAATTCATTCATGCAAAATAAAAGTAAATTGGGGTATTCAGTCTTCAGTCTAAAGCTGGGATGGCTCTAAGGTTAGGGGAATTCTATTTGAAGATTGGAGAATCAGCCTGTAGAAGCTGCTAGAGACTGGAACACCCTTCCAACCTCCCCAATGCTTCCCAATGTCTTGGCCCTGAGCTCCATCATTCAAACTTGGTTTTGGTGTATGACCAAGGTAGACACAGAAAGAATTGGACAGATTTCTTTAGGTTACAAAAATGTCCAACATTGCTTAATAAATCTTGACTACAATATGTTTCTTCTTCAACTTTGATATAGAACAAGACTTGTTCTTTAAGCAGTGTTCTACTGCCTGCCAATGAAAGGCTTATAGTGAACACAAACGTGGAGTACTTTTACCTATTTATTGATTTGCAGCCATAAATGCCCGTTCCTATCCACTTTGCTATACACTTGGTTCTAAATGAAGTCTTTCAAGGAAATCAAGTCACAATCACTTTAGGTTGGAAATCCTTCTATAGACTTTCACTTAAGCTAATGCTTTCTCAACATTCAGGGCCTAACACGATTTCAACATGTGGATTCCATGAACTACCCAGAAATTTAAGTCTCTGCTCCTATCCCAGGCACAATATTGCCTAAAATTCTTTGGTTTCTGGCAGAGAGAAACTACTGTGAGTGGTTCCAAAGCTTGCTTAATTGCAAGCCACAAGAGGGCAGCCATGTCCCAGGGCTTCCATTTCTGTGGACGTATGGGGCAGCATCCCCAAACCAATTTCAGTAGCTCCAACACTGACATCTCTCTATTCAAACTAGATGTCCATAGAGGTTGAGGTTAAAATTAGTTTTGATTTTTCAACTTTACAACTGAAGTTTGAATATTATACATAACATTACAGAAATCTGGCTTTCTTCCCCCAAATTCCAACATCAGTGTTGAGATTTATGTGTCTCTCTAAGTTGAAGTTGTATTCTCAGAACCATAACTTTCATGTTTAGACAATAGATACCTATTTCTCACAAAATCCTAACAGTGACATGAGAATTTATCTGGATCAAATCTAGAAATTTACCTTTTAACCTGAGGTGTGGTTAAGCATATTACCAACGAGTTAAAATATCTAAAGAACCCTCAAAATGTAAAAGCTGGGACCCAACAAGACATCATCTTTAAAAGCATTGTATTCAAGTGGCCAACTAACAAATGAAAAAATGCTCAACATCACTAATCATCAGGGAAATGCGAATTAAAGCCACAATGAGATATCATCTTACACCAGTCAGAATGACTATTATTAGAAAGTTAAAAAGCACCAGATGTTGGTGTGAATGTGGAGAAAGGGGAACACTTACACACTGCCGGTGGGAAAGTAAATTAGTTCAATCTCTAGGGAAAACAGTATGGAAAGTTCTCAAAGAGCTGAAATAGAACTTCCAGCAATCCCACTACTGGGTATCTATACAAAGGAAAATATATCATATAAAAAAGACACCTGCATGTATATGTTCATCGCAGCTCTACTCACAATAGCAAAGTCATGGAACCAACCTAAGTGTCCAGCAGCAGTTAAAACGGATAAAGGAAATTTGGTATATATCCACTGTGGAATACTATGCAGCGATTAAAAGAATGAAATCACGTCCTTTGCGGCAACATGGATAGAGCTGGAGGCCATTTTTCATTTTTTGAGATGTAATCTGGCTCAGGCTTGGAGTGCATTGGTGCGATCTCGGTTCACTGCAACCTCTGCCTCCTAGCTTCAAGCAATCTTAGTAGCCGGGATTACAGGTGCCTGCCACCATGCCCGGCTAATTTTTGTGGCTTTTAGTAGAAACAGAGTTTCATCATGTTGGCCAGGCTGCTCTCAAATTCCTGACCTCAGGTGATCCGGCACATCTCGGCCTCTGAAAGTGCTGGGATTACAGACGTAAGCCACCACGCCTGGCCTAGAGGCCATTATTTTAAGTGAACTAACTCAGACAGAAAATAAAATACTGTATATTTATAGATGGGAGCTACACAGTGGGTGCACATGAACATAAAGATGGAAATCATAGACATGGAGGACTCCAAACTAAGTAACTCCTATGGCCATTTAAGTTTGAAGTTTCTTGTCTTAAACTATTCAACTCCCAAGTTTATCATTACTTTATTCTTCCTGCAGTTTCCCTATACTTCCACTTCTCTCAATAAATCTTTAGCTAAAGGCCAGGAGTTTGTCATCACTTTCAGATAAAAGAGAGCTCTGTTTCTCCTCAGCCTACGATGGATTCAAAGCATACCTCGTTTCCTGTTCCCTCTCCATACAATGCCATCGGTCTCATCACACACACACACTCACAGTCCTGCACACACACACACATCACACACACACACTGGGCAGCTTTGCTGCATTTTCATGGTGCCCTCCTTCTTCTCTTTTGTCATCTATCCTTTGTTTCCTTCCTTTTCCTTGGGTTAGTCAGTGGTTTCTCTAGCTTTGATTTCTTCATTGATTATTTTGCAAAATAGATGAGAGCTCAAAGGTTTACTATGAAAGGGTATGAATTAGTGATTTCCAAACCCAGTTCATTATTAGACTCCCAGTGAAATGTTAAAGAATACATATTGACAGGTTTGCTCACATAGAGTAGTAGGTCTTGTGTGAAGTCAAGATAACTGTGATTTTGGGGAAAAAAAAGAGACCATACATAATTCAGATAGCTAAACCCTGTGCCTTTTAGCCTTAAATCCTCAGTATTTAGGACTAGCAGCTGTTAATATGTATATTGATTATCTATATTAATTAATTGATATTATAGCCAACCGACTAATAATTGGAGATGCTTACCCCATGTGGTTGAGCAGAAAGTTAAACATTCCTTAAGGAAACACTTCCTTATTACAAAAGATTTTGGAGAACTCTGAATTCATCAGAAATAAACAAACTTGGCCAGGTGCGGTGGCTTATGCCTGTGATGCCAGCACTTTGGGAGGCTGAGGTGGGTGGATCACCTGAAGTCAGGAGTTTGAGACCAGCCTGGCCAACATGGTGAAACCCTGTCTCTATTAAAAATACAAAAATTGGCTGGGCATGGTGGCATGCGCCTATAATCCCAGCTACTCAGGAGACTGAAGCAGGAGAATCAACTGAACCTGGGAGGTGGAAGTTGCAGTGAGCTGAGATTGTATCGCTGTACTCCAGCCTGCATGGATGACAGAGCGAGATTCCATCTAAATAAATAAATAAATAAATTTATTTAAGGCAGGACTTAGATCTTTTAATTGCTATTGTGAAAAATGAATCTCTAAGAGATATACACAGCATCAAGTTTAGTTGACTGTGCATTTGTCCATGTTAAGTTACTTCTTATTTATTTATTTATTTTTAGGAAACAACTTGCTGCAATAGTGTTACGCAGAATGTAGTTTGGAGAAATGACTGGTTTAGATGCTGACAGAGGGGTGCAATGCTACACATCTGCTTGGGAATATTTGGACCAGATCTTTCCAACTCTGGCTGCATGTTATAATTACCTGGGGAACTCTTGTAACTCATTGGACACTAATTTAACCAAAAACTCTAGGGGTAAGACCAGATATTATAATTTTTAAAAAAGCTAACCCAGATGATTCCAAAAAAGCTAACCCAGATGAGACTGAGAGTCATTGTTTCAAGACTATAAGGAAAATGTTAAATGTATTCTAAATTATTGGCTATCAATAATGGCTAACATTTATTGTTATTTTCATGCTAAGCATCCTCCTCATATATTCTCTAACTAAATCCTATGGTTATTTTATGGAGAAGGTACTGTTATTATTCCCTGCCTTAGTCTGTTTGTGTTGCTATAACCAAATACTTAAGATTGGGTAATGTATAATAATAGTTATTTATTTCTAATGGTTCTGGAGGCTGGAAAGTCCAAGATCAAACTGCCAGTAGATTTGGCATCTCCTTCATAGATGGTGCCCTTGTTGCTGTGTCCTTACCTGGAGGCAGTAATGTAAGGGCAAAAGAGACTCTAACATTGCCTTTAGTCTCTTTTATGAGGGTAGTAATCCCACTTTTGAGGGCTCTGCCCTCATGACTTCATCACCTCCTAAAGCCCCATCTCTTAACACTATCACATTGGTGATCAATTTCAACATAAATACTGGAGGGACATATACATTTAAACCGCAGCATTCCCATTTGTAGATGATAAGACCAGGGCATTAGAGAGAAAAAATACGTCATTGAAGGACATACTTTTATGTTAGGGGAGTTCATATCTAGGCACATTAATGCCAGGACTTGAACATTTAACCATTATATTTTCCTGTTTTCCTGAACTTTTCATTTTGACAGATGTTCTGCATGCTTAAAGGTGACATATTATCTACATTTACTATTGTAAAATGCTAGTAAGAAATTTAACTCCAGTGCTAAGTTCTACCCATAAAATAAAATACTTTAATATTTTGACCAATGTACGATTTTATTTATTTTTTTAATCTACTTAATCAGAGACTTCTGTTAATAGTTTCATACATAGAACATAACTAAAGTTATCTCTACTCCCCTCTCTCATTTTTCAAAGTGAAATAGGGAATTGATTTAGGCCAAATCTTCCTGCCAGTAAAAAGACATGAACGTTGATTCAGGTAGTCAGATAACTTGCCCTTCTTTGTCTTGGGTGGTAAAAATGTTGTCACTGAATTCAAAATCAAACCTCTTTAATCTAATTATCATTTTGTTATTATAGCAAAACCTTATTTGAATGAACCCCAAATAATGGAACTTTTATATTATTATGGAAACCATTCTATTTCTCCCTCATTGAGAAGCAAGGGAAGAGCAAGCAATTTGAAATCTGAGGCCTTCAAAAGGTACATCACTATTGTTCCTTCCTCTGAAATTCTATTCTACTAATTATCTGCATATTTAAATAATGTTAGTTTTCTCTTGGAATCCTTTAGAAACCAACACAGAGCTGGCTGGTATGACCTCAGAATTAGAAAGACAGATAATCTTCCATTTGGAATTTAGGACATGCAAAATTGTATTGTTATTTATTCTTCCTTCTCTTTTAAACATTCATACTGTTGCTGCAATTAGATATTAAGTCTCTAGGGTTTGAACATTCTTTCTGTTTTTATTCTCAGCTCCTAGCAATAAATGACGGATTTCTTCTAGCAAATAAAGGTAGCTGGGTGATGATGGGAACAGAATAGGAATAACCTCCTGTGCAAATGGCTTTTATAATGGTAGTAACTTACAAACAAATTAATATTCCTCAGGCATTTTAAGATAAAGAATCAATAAAAATCATTAAATTATTGTTGATATATGCTTCCAATGCTATTCTTAATATTTTTAATCAAGTATTTATATTTTATACATTTGTTTATATATTGATATTATATGTATTTCATTTATATATATATATAAAACATATAATATGCATTTAATTTGGCCTATTATAGTTTCATAGAAAATCTTGCTAGTCAAGGTAAAATAATAATTCTTACATTTCTTTAGTGCTTTTTATTATTCAACACCCAATTTAGTTGTTTCTTTGGATTTTCAGAATCTTTAAACTGAAAGCAAAGTAGATCTTTATTTCCATGGGTCTCTTTGCTTAGAACACCATTTGCCCTGAAAATGAAGAAAGCAAATGGTGCTCATTCTAATAACCAGTTGTGATTTTACATAAAAATGAGTTTTCATTTGGGATGATTTGAAAACAGTCTTTCTGGTTTGAAAGAAAAAAAAAAGATTATTCTCAAAATATACATAGCAAAAAATAAATGACTGTGTAAGAGGTGAGCATGAGTATCATCACCACTGAATTGTAAGGTAGCTTTTGGAGGGCGCTGGTACAAGCTCCTAGTGGTGCTTGGCTCTTTCAATGGTGGACATTACAGATGAATGCCCTGGGCTCCTGGGTTTAAAAGACTAACAGTTGGAATCATCTGTGAATTATCTGAAAATTTTTACCAAATACCAAACATGGTTTCTAAAATTGGCCTTTAAATATGCTCTTGTAAAGGAATTTCACACCTGATATCAACAAGTACCAATAATCATTTAATATGATAACTTAATGCCTTAAAAGTGCCCGATCTTATTGTGTAACAGATAATTTCTATATTTAAGTATTTCTCTTTTCCTTCAGCATAGAATTTCTTTTAATTTTGCCCTCTTTTTCGACAAACTTCACATCTAACCCCTGCTCAGTAACTTCACCTCTTTAATTTCACAACTTGTAAACTGGGTACATGAATAAGACTTGCTTCATAAATATTGTATTAGTTACATAAGATGAAACATGTCAAGTAATTAATAGATTAATTTTCATGTTCTGGGATCTCAAATAATTGTAGGTATTGTTAATAATAACAATTAAAATATATTTCAAAAGGGCTTTCTTCATATAACTATTTGTAAAGTCACATAATGATAAATTATCATTTGGGGTAGTTATGAAACAATTTTCGGTGTACTTGAAAATATCTTCCAACTATATTTAAAGGATCTTTCAGATAATATAAAGAAAAGTTTATTTCAGATAATGCACAGAAACAATTTTTATGCAAAATAATTTGCCTGATCTTTACAAAACCTTCCAAATTGGTATTACTAAACCCTTTTTACAAATGTGAATCTGAGCCTCCATGGGATCATCTGTAACCCGCCCAGTTAAAAGTTAGCTGAGCTGGAACTCAAACTCAGGCTTTGACTCCCAGTCCAGTGCTCTTTCCACTCTGCCATAGTTTGATATCCAAGACCTTTTGTAACTTTGGCCACTCCTGCTTGTGAAGCACAACATTTAAAGCTTTGCATACCATACTGTTTATTTTATTACCTTCTGTTTTTCAATAAGTAATAAATGATAGTGATCTTGAGGCTATCAATCTTTACTGGCTAGGAGTTATATTGGTAATTTGAAACCCAATTCTCTCTCACTCTTGAGATTCCTTTTACATTATGCCATCTGCCTTGAAGAGGGACATCATTAGATACAATGGGGGAAGCTCCTCGCCATGTCTCCTGTAATGATGGGAACTTGCTGTTTATTTTAAAGTAAAGATTCCCCTCTCTTCCTCTTAGATTGCAAATCAAAACTTGATGGACTTCTGCCCTAGTGCTTTGTTTTTTCCTCGTGGATACTGTCAGCCTCATAATTAAATATGATTTCCCTTGATGTTACAAGCTTAGAGAACATTTTGAGTTCACCTTTAGCAAGTCGACTCCACGTCATGAATCTTGTGTCTTGCCCTTATTTCTGGTACCTCCTTCCTTTCCTGCTTTATGTTCTTTTTCTCTCATTCTTTCTACAAGTTTGAAATTATTTTTATTTTGCTACACTGTATGCATATTTGTAAATACCTAAAATATTTCTGGAACAAATCAATCACGCAACTCCAGCTTTTGTATGTAGTTAATCATTTGATTCCTGGATACCTGGTTGTTCCAAAAAAAAAAAAAAAAAATCTAGGGATACCATACATTTTATCTTGCTTTGCTTCAGCCAGCCAATTAATGGTACAACATCCTTAGGATCTGTAAGAGGTTTAGGACTGCTTCTGAGCAGCAACTATGATATAAAAAGATTAACTATCCCTGCAGAAAGTTGTAAACAGGTTTCTCTATGTGAGAATTATTAGATCACAGAAGATTTTGCTGAGAAAATTGTAGGAAAAAAATACGACGTTTCTTATTAGTCATTTTTTTTAAATAGACAAGGCATTAGAAGATTTTGCTGAGAAAATTGTAGGAAAAAATACAATCTTTCTTGTTATTCATTTTTTAATAGACAAGGCATTAAAAACTATACCATGGAAGAGAATGCTCAGCTGAAGACTGGATTGACTGCAAGCCCCAAGACTCTAAGTGAAATCTCTCATTCATAAATCAAATGATTGGATGAAGATTCTGCTTAGAAAAAAATTTTCATTCCTTACATAATACTTTAGTCTCTTACAAAACATTTATTTAAAATATTTCAAATAGTGCCATCCAACTGCCTTCTCTTTCCGCTGACCTCCTACCCAGCCCCTTTAAATTGGGCAGCAGGAGATGTTGTACTGAACATATTATCTTTATAATTTCGCAGGCCCCTCAGCTGGAGTTCAGGATCAATTCTCACACTTTAATCCTATCTGCCAAAGAATTTTTAAACTACATAACTGACAAATAACCTCAGCTGTAATTTATGGATCTTTCCTCCATGGGAAATAGATAGTTATATCTGGTTTTTCATAAAAATTGCCTTATAACACTGTAAAAGCTGAGAGGTCTTATTAAGAACACTGACTACACACACACACACACACACACACACACAAAACAGAGCAACATCAAAACAGCAGCCAGGTTTTGTGTCTTTAATGGTGGATACATTCTGTACTTAGTCTCATTAGATTTCTCATTCTCAGTCTAATGTTATTGTATTCCTTTGTTAAAATGTTTAAACTTCATTGATACTCTTCAATTCCCTCTCCCAAAAGAATATTCTGGTCACATCATCATCTGCCTTCCTAATTAGAATATTATTACTTTAGTAAAAGCATGATATGTAATGTGTTTAGATGGTGGTGTTTATTGAGTTGCATATGTATATATGTAAAAGATAGCAATTAAAAAAATCTCATGTATATATCAAGACTCCATAATGCTTATGTATCCAATTGCTTATCTGATGTCCACATCCAGGCTTTTTAAGAGAAGGTCAGTATGTATAAAACTATATCATTATCCCTACTTACACCTAGTCCTCTTTCCATGTTCATATTTCAGTGAATGACATGACCGTCTCGTTTTTCCTCAGTGAGCATTTTAAGGCGCTATCTCCTAAACAGCCCCCAAGTCTATCTGCTCCCCTTCTTCCCCAGTGTTACTGAAACCACTCCCCTGAGTTAACATAATAGGCTTCCAAGCCAATTCTTCTCCTGGATTTTGTGGTCTTATGCTATTTCCACTCATTCTCCAAATGTAACCAGAATGACCATCCCAAAGTATAATACAAACATGTTAAACCCCCATTTAAAACCCTTTGGGGGTGGTTGTTGGTCTACTTTATTTTTTATTCTTTTAGAAGACATTTTAAACTATTTAACATGGCTACAGATTTCTTCCAGATTTGCTTCCTTCTTTAGCCTCATCATTCTCTTTCTGATAATCCCTATTGCTTTAGTCATAGGAAGCTGTCTTTATTTTTACAATGGGTTTTGTATTTCTATTGACTCATTGTCATTCCTTTTTAGATAAGAAATCTTGTCCAGGGACCCTTTCCTCTACCAGAAGTCACTTAGGTATCCCTGCTGCTAGATATTTGGATATGATTTTCCCTGTTTTACTACTTGTCCACTGTATTTTAGTTGTTTATGTTATGTCTGTATCTCCCCACCAGATTGTAAGCAATCTGTGTCCTGTTCATCTTCTAATGCACACCACATAACACCCGTGACTCAATTCATACATTTTCAGTGCATTTTTTTCTCTTGTTCTCCAGCTTTCTTTTCATATCCCCTCAGTAGCAATTTATGTTATAGCCTCATTGTTTAAATTATGCTACAAAGTACTTATATTAAAGATTCAATTACTTATAAAAATAAAAATATACTAAATAACTACTAAATTCTGTCAAAAAATTAAAGATACTTATTATGGGGACATCAAAATAAGACTTAATTTGCTGAAAATATTTTTTATATTACTGAAAACAAGATATTTCAAACCTTAGCATATTTATAGGTTGTATCACTCCTTTTATTTTGTCTTTTTCTCATAGACAATAATTTTTTTCCTGTTGAACATATGATATAGCTATTATCTTGATTTATGTGCTAGAAATAATGAAGTTGGAAAAAGGCTTTAAGAAATAATTCTTATGCCCGTTGATAAGTCTCGACTTAAAACTTCTGAAAGATAAACCTGTTTAATTTCAAAACAACCTCAGAATGTATGCTTCGGGAACAATGTAGCATGGGCTTCAATTATAACCAATTTTATATAAAGATAGAACGCAATTCGTTCAAAAATTTTATTTTGACAATGGATAATACTGCCTGACATTACAAAATACTGCAAAACATTTTATAGTGGACTTTCTAAGTAACTTATTTTAAATACTGAAATATTTATGTATATGTTCAGATAGCAAAAACAAAATATTGGTCATATTTTCCCATTTGGAAAACTTTAGTGTTTCTTTGAGTAACATGATAAAAATCTAAGTTTAACAAATAAAGCAAGTTTGTAGTTCATTCCCAGCTCTGTGACCCCTTGCTTGTCTTTTCCTGTTTAGTTTTTAGCTTACTTGGTTACATAACCATTGCTTTTGCTTAAAGGTCAGCCAAGAGTAAAGTTATATCTTGCTGGAGGTGAGATGTAAACAATGTCTGATCTTGCCCTGCCATTTTTCTTAAATCTTCCACAGAGCTGGGTGAAATTGTGCCAGTATTCATAAAAGAAGATTATGTTTTAGAATCTGTATTGTATTATTCAATAAATATTTCAAGGTGTCTGCAAACAGGGATTAATGGGTATTATATCTCAGGAAACCAGAAAAGTATCAACCCAAAGAATTAAATAAAACACTCATGTTTGATGCTCATATAAACTGTAACTTAAAATAAAATGTGTGTAAACTTCCCTTTCCTTTTGTTTCATTTTCTTGTCATAAGATAATACA